>NC_045799.1:85385334-85650334 GCF_009873245.2 Balaenoptera musculus
TGGGGGAGGGCATGAGAACAGGTGGGGGAAACAGAGAATAGGATCTAAATGATGGAAAGCAGGGAGGAGAAGGCAGCAGCGCATGAGACAAGCGTGGCCTTGTGGCCAAATCCAGGAAGATCTGTCCTGAGTCTTGGGGGAGGGGACGGAACAAAAACAGAGTAGGTTTTTAAGGGTCTGGGTAAACACACACAAGACTAAACCCAGAAACGTCTTCCAGAGAACCCTCACCGCTGATGACACACGTGCAGACACACGTGCAGGGATCTAATGATACGTCCTTAGCATTTTACAGAATAAGCCACTTCTCACACCAACCCTGGGAGGGAGCTACCATCATTCCTCCCACTTTACAAGTGAGGAAACAGGCTCGGAGCTTTCAGTGCCTTGTCTTGGCCCACATGAAGACGGTACACTGATGCCTCATCTCCAGGCCGTGATGAAGGTAGATGAGACAAGTGATGTGGAATCAGGAAACAGGCCAGAGCTGGAGATCGGCAGGAAAACATGAGCTCACGGGTTTGGGGAGACAGGTGCCAGCACCTTCACAGCGTGAGCAGAGGAAGGTCACCTGAGCACATACCTTGTAGCCCAATATGAGCCCATTCTGGTCCTGTTCGGGCACCGAAGCCCACGTCAGTAAAATCTGGGTGGAGCTGACGGCCTCGGCTGACACATTTTCGGGGGCGGCTGAAGGAACTGCAGAGAATGAGTTAAATAGATTGGCACCCAAAGTCTAAAGGCTTCTACAAATAAAGGTCTAATTTTTACCCACATAATCAAGTTGTCCTTGAGACAGCAATGTATTCTGAACATTTCGCAGTGATCAGATTAAACCTGCAGTGATCAGATTAAACCTGCACAGAAATGTAAATCTCTTTAATATTAGCAACAAATTCCATAAATCCTGGGTATTTAGGAGCTCAGTTTTACCTGAGTCCACCAGCAAGAAAATAAGCTTCGTCTGATTCTTATATTAACTTGTGAGAACTGTGACTTTCATCTTAGATGGAAATCCTCACTTTCAGACACCAGTTTACTGACATCTCTAAACGGGGCACTTTGTGGGGGGCAGGTGGGTGGAGAGGGGAGGAGGTGAGGTTCTGATCTGCACCAAGGGGAGGGGAGGGGAGGGGAGGGGAGGGGAGGGGAGGGCAGGGCAGGGGAGGGGAGGGGAGGGAGGGGAGGGGAGGGCAGGGCAGGGGAGGGGAGGGCAGGGCAGGGGAGGGGAGGGCAGGGGAGGGGAGGGGAGGGCAGGGCAGGGGAGGGAAGGGAGGGGAGGGGAGGGGAGGGGAGGGGAGGTTTACCAAGTACACATCCCTGTGTGGGGGTAACAGGCACCAAGAAAAGGGCAGCTCTCAGCACCCCCCAGAGCCTCCACGGTCAAAAAGGAGAACACGTCAAGTTCACGAATCTCATGGGTACATAACACATGATGGGGCTTTGGCATCTTCTCAGTCACCCCTCAGTACTGCCCTGTGGGCTGGTTCACTCATTCATTCATTCACTCACTGATTCATTCACTTGCTCATCCATCCATTTGCTCACTCATCAATTCACTCATTCATTCATTCCCTCACTGATTCATTCACTTGCTCACTCATCCATCCATTTGCTCACTCATCCATTCACTCACTGATTCATTCACTTGCTCACTCATCCATCCATTCGCTCACTCATCCATTCACTCATCCATCCATTTGCTCACTCACGCATAAGTACTTCCTCCTCATGGCACAGCCACTGTGAAGGTGACTTTGTTAGTCAGTTAGTCTGAATCCGGAAAGTAACGTGTGTTTGCACGACGACAGTGCTCCCAACCTATGATTCCTAGAGTTCCTACACTGAAGTGATTTGGTCTTTGTTATGGATTGAATTGTGTCCCCTCAAGTTCCTGTGCTGGAGTCCTGACCCCACGACCCAGAATGTGACCTTATTTGGAAACAGGGTCGTTGCAGACGTAATTAATAACATGTCGTCACACGGGGGTAGTGTAGGTCCTAATCCAATAGGACTGGTGTCCGTATGAGAAGAAACAGATGTGCACGTGGGGAGAACCCCCTGGCAGGACCGGGCTTGCGCTGCCACAGCCCAGGAGCTTCTGGAAGCTGGGGGCTGGCTGTGACAGACCCTCCCGGCCCCTCCAGAGGGGGAGTACGGCTCTGCTGACACCTCGCTCTCCATCTTCTGGCCTCCAGAACTACGAGAGAATATATTTCTGTTGTTTGAAACCACCAGTTTGGGTCCTTTGTTACCGCAGCCCCAGGAAATGAACACAGGCTTTAAGAAAAAATGCCAGGATTCATGCTGGGCCTGGAAGAGGTGCTGCTCCGTTGTCTGCAAGCTTGACCTGGTCGTTCCCACAACTGGCAGGTCTGGGATGGAGAGAAGAGGAGGCCCAGCAACAGGTTGCCACCTCACAGGGCGAGCTTCTGGGGGACACTGAACCTGGGCTCGACCACCTCTGTCCTGGGAGGGCTGCCAGCCCCAGGAAAGGGCGACTTCCCTGGCTTGATGCCCAGGAGGCAGTGGCCCCCCTCCCCTTGTCCACTTGCTACACTGACTGACTGTCCTCAGAGCTCAGGCACCAGACCGGCTGCCAGTGCGGGGTTGGCCGACGCGCCCACAAAACAGAGATGCCACTGTTGGTGCCTGTTAGTCCCAAGCACAGGGGCCCTCCTGACATTTCTGGAGGGAGAAGATGCCAGTCAGCCCACCGGGTCGATAAAAACTTTTTCTTCCCAAATATGTCAGTTGAGAGTCATTCATTCCGTTATTCAGTCATTCAACAAAATAATATTAATTATTAGAGCAGATAAGTGTCACAGGAAAAGAATCTTCATGGTTTCCGGTTAACTCAGCCCCCTGAAGGGGAGTATGCCTGCCACACATGCCACCCTGTGTCCCCCTGCCTCTGGCGGTGGCTCCCATGGCGCCACCTGTGCTCTCTGTGCCCTGGGGGCTCCCACCGGGTGTCGTAACTTCCGAGGCAGTTACCAGGACATTGTTTACACCCATGCTTATTTTATAAAAAATCGAGTGATAAGCTGGCACCTGGAATCAACTGTGAATTAAAGGAGTCATTATCATTCAAAGAGAAGGTAAGCCTACCATTTATCTGACTTGGTTTTCTGACTTTATTTAGAATCAGGTGAGAGCAGAAAATATCCTCTATGCCCAAGATGCTAGTGCTATGTTCTAAACTCCCGTCCCTGTCTGTGAAGAGAGAAGCCATTGTCATAGCAACACAAATGGTCAACCTCTCAATCCTTAACTGTTTCCTTTGGGCTAATCTTTGAAACCGTAAGTGCCCAATTCTCACTGTAGATCTACAAATAATAGCTGATTTTCTAAGATGCAGTGACATGTGCATCCATTTACTGGCAGGCCATCCACATCTCCAGAGAATGAGGGCAACCCCGTGATCACAGCAACTCAGCCCTGGCGCCTAGAACACAGCTGGTTTCCTAACGAGAAGACAGGCAGAGAAAATCGCAGTGTTCAGGATGAACATTTCAGCTGATTCGAGTCCCACCAGGATAAACTCTGCCATCTAATTACAAAGTATTTATGTTTTTAAGATTTGAAAAAAAAATCTTATTCATTACCTAACTTGAAGGAGATTCAACTTCTTTCCCAACCTGAAATCTTGAGTTTTGAGACCGTCCTAGAATCTCCCCTTTCATTAAAAACAATACCATTTAAAATGCGTTTTTCCTTCAGTTGTTCTCTCTCCTCTACAGGGTTTCTCACTCCTCAGCTCACAGCTACTCCTCACGTAGTCTCTTTGATTTTTAGGGCCTCATTTACCCTGATAATATATCATAATATATCATAAGGTGTCATGAAACCAGCTCGATCGCATTTCAAAACGGGAAACCTCATTTAAATGTGGTTCAAGATGTTCTGCTCGGTGCCTCCATCACTGGCTTTCAGCACGTCTGCGCACCGTGCTGTTTCTAAGCACCGATGGACGGCTATCTTCACTGAGGTGATGCTGGGTTCCAGAGGTGGGTCTGCAGTTCTCCTCTCCTCCTCAGCTCTCTCCGACCCCTCCCCGTCCCCATCAGCGGTGGTGGCAGCACTCTGCCAGTGGGCCCGTGTAGCCCCTTCACGCTCTTCGCCAAATGCTGAGCGGTGATTGGCAGGACCAGTCCGCTGAAGGGGCTGATTTCTCTGCTGGGGAGGCCACCTGTCCAACCTCGGCAGCACCAGGGAAGACATGACATCAAAGCTGCCACAGCTGGGAGGGGCTTGTGGGTCAGAGGTGAGAAGCTTCCTGCAGCAGAAGGTTCTGCAAGCTCCATTTGGAGGTGGGGGTACTGAACCCCTCCAGGACCAGCCCCAGATGGAGGGGCCAACATGACAGCACCAGTTTCCCTAGAGGAGAGAACAGCCAGCCCATGAGGGGTCCCAAGGAGCCCACTCTTCTGGTATTAAAAATATCTGAAATCTGAACCACCCATATCTTGAAATGAAGATCAATAACCCTATTATCAAGTTGTAATGGAAACACCTGTTGAACCAAAACTGTTCTCTTCTTCTCCAAGAGATACGTGTTGAACCAAAATTTCTCACTGAACAAACATTCAGTTGAAAACGAAAGATAATTTTCTGCAAGCCATAACCCTCAAAAGAAGAAAGAACGGGATAGCTGGCAAAGCAAAGTGTAAGCTGTAGGAACAATTCTCACTCGAGATCGGAGGCTTTCTCAGCAAGTGAACTATGAGCACGGCCACCGTCAGCTCCGCTGGTCTCTGCACACGGCCCTCTTCCGGCCGCACGTACACACATTCGCCAACCGAGACAAAAGCGAGCCCACAGTGCTTTTCCGGGTGCAAAATCTATACCTCAGACCACGACACTGCTCAGCAAAGTCTCTTCAGAGTCTGCGTAAGAGACGATCCAAGATTGTCTGAGGAGAGCAGAGGTAGAAGAAAACACTGGAGTGAGTTCACACATAGAGTGATGCCCTCTGACCACTGTAAAGATGGCTGTTCAGCAGCTGGAAAGATTTTTACAAAAATATAGTCTCAGTGCAGCAATTTTGCCACTGGTTTACTTGGTTCTTTGAAAACTTACCCCAAAATATTATTTTCTGTTTTTAATGACACTTTCTTCATCTTTACATAACATTTAGTTTGTTGTTTTCTGAACAATATCCTTGAAAAGTGTAGCTAGGTGTACAGTTTGAGGTTGACAGTTATTTTCTTTCAGCTCCTTCAAGATTATGATTCCATTGTCCTCTGGCCTCTCTTGTTCTTGAGAAGTTGGCTTCAAATGGTCTTTGTAGGTAAGATGCCTTTGCTCCAGATGTTTTTAAGATTGCTCTTTGGCTTTTGTATTTGCAGTTGTAGTGAAGTGCATTTTGGTGCAGATTTATTTTTATTTATTCTGTTCAGGATTCATGTCTTCAGTCTGATACATAATGTCTTATATCAGTTCTGGAATTTCTCAGCCATAATCTCCACATATTTCCTCCCTCTCATTTCCTTCCCCTTTCTCTTCTGAGTCTTATTAAGTGTATGTTGGACCTTCTCATTCTATTCTTTATGTCTTTTAACCTCTCTATCATACTTTCAATCATGATGTCTTTGCACTGTATTTTGAGGTTTTTTTTTTTACTCATTTCCAGCTTCCAGTTTGGTAATTCCCTCTTTATCAGTGTCTAACCTACTTTTTACCTCAATCAGAGTGGTTTATTCAATGACTGTGTTTTATTTGTTTTTCCTAAAAAAAAAAAAAACTGTTTAAAATGGTATTTTAATCTCTACTTAAAGTTTTCACGCTTTCCTTTAATAATTAAAGACTTTAATATTTATTTCCAGTTTTATTGAGATATGATTTGTATATAACATTGTGTAAGACTGAGGTGTACAACATACAACATGTTGCACATTTTAATCTCATATACTGCAAGATGATTACCACCATAGCACTTGCTAATGCCTCCATTAGGTCACATAATTACTGTTTATTTTTCTTTTTTGTGGTGACAATGTTTAAGATCTACTCTCTTAGGGACTCTCTGTCTCTCTCTCTTTTTCTTTTTGAATTATAACTGACATACAGTATTATACTGGTTCCAGTTGTACAACACAGTGATTCAGTTCTTAACAACTTTCTATAATCACTATGCTGTACATAAGGTTACTCAGAACTTATTCATCTTCCTACTGAAAGTCTTTAATAATTTTAAATGTACTTATTACATTTTGAGGTGTCCAGCGTGGAAACAGCTGCTGGGAGGAGCTGGCTTCCCCTGGCTGCCCTCCCGTCCCACACGGGCTTCCAGGGTGACCTCTCAGCTTTTGTACCTGTGGAGCCTTGAGAAGACAGGACACGCCCTGGGCTCAGGAAGCCTCCGAGGAAACAGCTAAGTCACGATGGAGCTAGTTCACCGTCTCAGACTTTCCACCTTCTTCTCACCCCTCGTTGGGCGGAGGTCAGGAAGGTATTGAACAGCGCCCCCCCGCCCCTCCCCCCCACCGGATACATCAAGCACTGGGAGAGCGTCACGGGGTAAGGGGATGGTGAGAGGAGCAGAGACGTTCTTCCTTTTCAGGAGAAAACCTCACTATTTCCGACTAGTGGAAAGAGCTGGCCTGTGCGTCCTTAAAGAGTGTTAGCAACACTCTTTTCTGTGTTTCTACAAACTCGAACCAGGCCAGTAAGGGTCCTGCAAACCACTGTTGACCACAAAGCCTAGAAGATGAGCATTCTGTAGAGAGACCACTGAAAGTTTTCCTTTCCTTCCTGACCATGAGCGGTACCCCGAGCCCGGCGGACGTGAGCGGAGGATGTGTGCCACTTCTGGGCAGGTGTTAAGACACAGGTGCGCCCACCCTTTGCTCATTCTTCCCCTCTGGCAGCTGCATGCAGATGACAGTTAATTTACAGGACAGCAGAGCCTGGGTCCTTGAATCACCTCATGGACGAGAGCCACCCAACAACAAGAACACCCATCTTAGGCTGTAATGAGAGAGAAATAAACTACCATTGTGCTAAAGCAATCGAACTTTTGAGGGTCTATTTTCTAGCGCAGGGGAGACTCAACATATCACACGCATGACTTTATCAGGAGGAGGTCCCGAACACCTTTCATTATAAAGATCTCCTTAGAGTCTCTGTACACTCCTACTTTTCATCATTGGTGGTGAGAATTACCCCTAATTAAAAAGATAATAATGCGAGTCTAGCCCCTGGTAGAATTCATCATCAATTTCAAAGCAGCGTCATGGGCTCTAATGCAGTTGGACCTAATTACTCAGGAAAGTGCCAACACAGACATGGCAGCATGGCAGGGGATTGGGGGTCGAGCCAGCGACATGCCAGTGACACTGCGGACGCTCAGCTCGGTCTCCAGGGAGACACGGGGAGGGCCCGGCCAGCCCTCGTCTCACCTGACTCCCGTGTCCGGCCCCGGACGGCCTCGCTCCAGGGCCCGGCCCCGATGGCGTTGAAGGCCTGCATCTGCAGCTCGTACTCTGTCCATTCCTCCAGCCCCTCGACCGTGAGCTCCCTCTCCAGCCGGTCGCTGATGACTTGGGCCAGCGCAGTGGACGGGAGGTCGGGGCGCCAGCACGTAACTCTGTAGCCCACGGACTCGGGGTTCCCATTGTACTGTGAGTCGGGCAGCGGCTGGAAGTGGACAACAGTCCGTGGTGAGCCAAGGTCTCGGAGCCGCCCCCCGCGAGGGTCCCCATGCACAGGCCTGTCTTAGGGGGCCAAGTCCACGGAAAAGATATTCTGGGGTGAATAGTCTTAGGACCTTTATTCTACTTTCCCCTGGAACTTTTCTTCTGTTAATTAAATGAAGTCCTGTCAGTATCTTTGGCTGGACATAATTTCTTTTAATACATTTCAGCTTAATTTTGTGGGGAAATGTTCTGATTCAATATCAACCTGGCTCTCTTACAAATACTGAGTATTGGTTCCGTGTCATCCTGGCTTAAGGACTTAACAGGTTCAGCCTGTAGGGCCATCGGCTTTCCTCCCCAAAGAATATTCCTCAGTTCCAAGAAGCCAGTGAGTCATGCTACTAATTAATAAGACAGCCGGGGCTGGTCTGAGATCCAACACCGACTGTAAAATGCAATACTTCCTGGTTTAATGATGAGATTAGTTTTGACCAGGACAAGGCAAGAGTAGGAAATGACTAAGCTCTGGGCTCCCACGCAGCCCCCCCGCCTCCCAACTCACCACCCAGCGGAGCCGCAGGCTGGTCTCGCTTGCGGTTCGGACGGTGACGCTGGTGGGGGCCACGTCCGGGGGGGCCTGCAGGGTCTGGATGACCCGGGAGGACTGACTGAAGGGGCTGGCACCGACGACGTTCTCCTGCCTCATTCGGAACCTGGAAGCAAAGCCGACGACCGGAGTTACTCTGCACAAGAGGTTATGTGGAAGGATGGAAACCTGCCCACAACTTCCAGGTGTATGGGGTGGGCGGGGGCAGATACGTGTCTGCCCGTGTCACAGAGGCCATTGCTCAAGGCCGCGCTCTTTCCACCTGGTTTCATTAAAAATGTGAATTACATATATGGCCTCTTTCCCTAAAAGCCTCCACAGAATGGTAAATGCACCGCAATTCAGCAATTTCCCGTTCCAAGGGAAGCATGACTGGATGGGTTACGTGGCCAGGATCTGTGCCATCAGATGCCCTTGGCTGGTTCAAGTTTAGGGCGAGACCAGGGGATTAGAGCTCAAGTAGCTCTTTAACGGAAGTGGAATGTCAGAATGTCGCTACCGGGTGACAGCTTTGAAATTCCAGCGTCTCTTAATGACCAAGGGTGCCCTGCAACCCATTCTCTGTTGGTTCAGGAGAGGAGCAACGGCCCCAGAATCCACACCCTGTGAATCTCACCCCATCGTTGACTTGCCTTTTTCCTTATCTATAAAACCAGGGTGGAACTAGATGTTCTTTAAAGTCGATGTTAATGTTCTCAGTTTTTATCTCTTCTTTATTAATATGTACAACTATGTGAATTGAACTTATACACCAGAAAAATACCCTAAGTAGACACACATATTAATTATAGGGGCTTCCTAAATTTATGTGATTTTAAGACAGGGACACTGATCTCTAATCATGCTTTCTGATCTTTGAAATAACTATACAGCTTATACTAATTTCATATGGCAAGTCTTGCATCCCAACAGGTCATTTTATGCTGAATGTTTTTCTCTAAAAACAAGTGTATCTTGATTCATCTGCTCTAATCTTAGGAAGGATGTTAAAATGAATGTAAGTTAAACAGCATCTCTCATTAGGTTTTTTTAAAAAAAACCCTAAGTTTGGTATTGTACTGAGAAAGTGTTCTTTGCAAAGATGTAATTTCACCTTTTACTCCCTGAATTAGTCATTCTTAGTCTTTTGTTCCCCGATCTTACGAAATGTATCCATCCTGGCAGAACAGTGACTTTATCAAACTCAGCATCTGGTGATGACTGGAAATTCCACCTCCTTCAGTGACCTTATGGGAAGTAACGATGTCTCTAAGAGCCCATGATCACCCTACCCTTTGTTTAGGCCAAGGATTTACTGCCTGGAGATGTTTCAGGATCAAGAAGCGAAGGTTAAATGGCACATTAAGTGCTTGATTTGTGCTAGTCCTGGGCGGGGAGGGGGAGGCAGAGGGTATTCTGAGGACGTCTGCTTTGTGTACACAGAGGTCGTGGAGTTTTGTAAAGAAAAGCACCACATCTCCAACCATGTGGGTCTTGGCTACTAAGCCTAATATGCCAGCCATGCTGCCGGCTGCCTGGCCAGCGACGTTGGTGGCAGGGACGTGGCTGACCTCGCATCGGGTACCATCTTCCTGGAATAACACTCGACCGTGTCTCGTGCCCCGAAAGGTTCAATTTACTGTTATGGCCACCTGGAAGTGTCTCGCTTACCCTCATGCAGCTAGGTTTCACTACCGCAGACAGGGGCCACCTGTGGGGGGTGCCCCCTTCCTCGTGTGGGGTTCATGGCCTGCCGCTCTCACCTGTAATGAGTGTAGGGCGTGAGGTTAGGGATCTCCAGCGTCTGGGCGTCAGGCTCATTCTCCTCCTCGTAGAGGGTGACCCACTCCTCCTCGTCGCCGATGGCTCCAACCTGGGGAAGGGAGGTCTTGGGACCGGCTGGACGACACAGGGCAGAGGCTGCCGTTCATGTACATGCGGCCGCCCAGTGTCCCCCACAAGTGGGGCGAGTTGAGTCCTGTATGTGCACACCCCCAACGTGTGCCTCTGAGACGTGGGCTCCTCTGTCCCTGCCACTGGGTCTGGGGGGTTTCAGTCACCAGCTCACAGTCAGGACCTGGGCACAACTGCTCGAGCGCTCTGAGACGGCAGGTGCAGGAGAGGACCTGGCCATCGGGTCCTTCATTCCTGCTGAGGGGATAACTCGTCAGAGAAGACCTGCCCAGGACCCCACGGGACCTGGGTGGCCGGGTGTCCTCACCGAGGGTTCAGAGCCGTTTCCACTGCAGCGGAGCAGGGGGCTCTGCCTCTCCCGCCCCCACCCTGACCCCTTCTGCACAAACACGCACCAAAGACACCGCCGCTGGCCGGGACACTGGAGGCCCTTCCGCAGGGGACTCGCCGCTGCCCTGGGAACCGGCTGAGGTGGTAAAGACCCGCCTCGGGGCACGGCTGACCCCCTTCCACGTGGGGCGCCCTGCCTGCCCTCTGGCCCTGCCCAGTGATCCGCCTCCTGCTGATTTCATTCCCGTCCGTGAACCTCCCGTCCAGTCGGCTGCCCTGGAGGTATTTTCACGTGGCTCTGACCCTTCCAGGACCACCCAGCCTGCCCCCGAGCCACACCTCTCGTGATTCTCGCCACCTCCTGAGGCAGCTTCTAATTCTGCCTGCCCCAGCCTCTCCGTCCCACTCACGCCGCCCTGCAGAGCCCCGGGGCCTGTCCCAGCGAGAGAACAACGGGGGACGCGAGTCACCACCAGCCAGGGAAGCCTCTGAGTTCTCTGCAGGTCCCTGCATCCCTGTCCCAGGCAGGCTGGCAGGTGGTCATGGGAGGGCGGCGCGAGAATTCAAACGACCTTGGTAAACCGGAGAAACGGACGCGGAGGACGAGAGGGGGACGGGAAACACGGGGCCGGGCGGCATGAGTCCCCAAGAAACTGAACGCAAAACTCCAAATACCCTTGACTAAACACGTGAAAATGGCTTGGCAGCTCCTCAGAAACCTAGAATCACCACATGACCCGGCAGCTTCGCCGCTGCGTCTCCACCCAGAAGAAGTGCAAACTGGTTCTCTCACAAGTCCTTGGACACACACGTTCACGGCCGCTCTGCTCACAGCAGCCAAGGGAAGCAGCAGCATGAGCGGCCGTCAAGGGATGATGGAGAAGCAAACCGCGGTGCAGACACAGGATGGCACTACTCAGCCCAGGAAAGGAGGGGGGCACTGACACCCGCTACAGCGTGGGCGGGCCTTGAAAGCGTGGTGCTGAGAGAGAGGCCAGACCCCAAAGGCCACGTATTGTATGATTCCATTTCCTGAAATAGGCAGAATAGGTAAACCCATAGACACAGAATGCAGACTGGTGGGCGCCAGGGGCTGGGGGAGGTGGGGAAGGGGAGTGGCAGCCTGACGGGCACGGGGGGTGGGGGGAGCCCGGGAAAGGTTTCAGAACTAGACGGAGGTGGTGGGTGCATGTTGCAGAGGCGCCAACTCGTGAACCGTACACGCTAACACGGTTCACTTTATGTTTATCAGGATTTCACCTCGGTTAGAAAGCATCAAAATAAAATATGGGGTGACCAGCCAAAAACATATGGCAGGAGGTCCGAGCGGGTAATGAGCCCGGGAGTCAGCAGAGCAGCGAGCCGTTGAAGTGACATCAGGAAGAGGCGGCCCGAGTCCAGGGCCCTGCACCGAGGGGGCCAGCTCTCCGCGTCCTCAGCGCGGGACCCCACAGAAGGGGCTGCGGGTTGGCTGTGGGGCTTTTGCTCTGACGAGGGTAACCTACAAGTGTAGGGCAGGGACACCCGAGGTCACAACCCCCGCCCCCAGCAGTGCTCTGGCTCCTTTTTAAAAGACCTGGATTTGAAGGGAGGCCACATTCTGGGGGCTCAGGTAGGTGCCACACGGCTCCGCGGACCCCACCTGCCACTCTCCCTGCGGGCCCAGCCGTCATGACCTCATGGCATCATATAGTCCCAGACGCCCGAACCTCCGCAAAACGCACCCAGGCCTCTGCTCCTTCTCCACGCAGCCGGCAAGCTCCTCCGGGTCTGGGCAGCACCAGGCCCTTGGGGAGCCTCCATGAACGGGACCCCCTCGCCCCCCACTATCCCGCCCCCCCACCCCGGCCGCCAGAAGGCGATGTTCTAGTTCTGTGCTGTGCCGGCACCTTCCACGTGCCCCAGTGCAGGGCTGATCACGCCCAGTTCTCACGCAAACACACAGCGCGTGTCGAAGGTTTACGTTGCTCACGGACGAGGGAACCAGCAGGTGCGAAGGTGGTTCAGAGGAGAGCACCCGAGGCGGAGTCTGAGTCAGCGCAAGGAAGGAGGCCGCAAGGAGACAGCGACACGAGACGTGAAACCGGTTAGAAGGGCAGCACAGCGGCAACCTGTGGGTCTGCGGCTTCTACAGGCTTGCGCCTCACTTTACAGGGTCTGGGCCAAACCCTAACAGTAAGTCAAACACAGTCAGTCAGACTCCTTAAGGCAGAGGAGCCTTAGGCAGACTTATTCAGCAAGGCTCTAGCTCTGGCTGACGCCTGCAACCTCCGGCCCGCGGGCCAAACCCGGCCCACCTCCTGCTTCGTAAATAAAGTTTCACTGGCACACGGCCTCGCTCACCGGTTTGTGTACGGCCGGCCCCACGTTCATGCTCTCACAGTGCAGTCGCGAAGCTGCAGCAGAGACCCGCTGGCCCCCAAACCTACGTGCTTACCACACGACCCACCCTGCCCGCGTCCCGCCACAGGGCACGCGGTGTGTCCTCCGCCTCCTCCCGAGGCGTCTTCCACGCTTGTTGTCACTTGTCCCACGAGTCCCCAAGGTGGGTTCAGGGTCTGACTCGCCACTGAAGCCCCAGCACCTCCCCCAGGGTCCAGCCCAGACTCGGGGCCCGACCCGTTGGTTTAATACACGAATGAACACACAGACAAACACGTGTGTGACTTCCAAGGCAGTATTGCAAACGGGCTGCCTGGCACTGAGCTCCAGAAACAAATTACTACTGAAAACATGATTGTAGTTCTAGACCTCGGCGGCGGCGGGGGTTACATTTCTATAATAAAAGGTTTACATTTGGATCTAAAGAGACAGGATCCTTCTCAGTGAGGAAGAGGAGTCCTCTGATCTCTGCTGGGCTCCTCGGGGCTCTCTGGTTGGATTTCAAGACCATCACCACGACGGACTTTCTAGAAGCAAGCGGCCGCTCCCTAACGATGCGCTGGGCAGAGAGCGTGGCAGGATTCTTTAAAGATAAAACAAACCAGAGCTCCGTGGGGAGGCTGGGATTTTAACACATTTTTTTCCTTCTCTTTCTTTTAAAGCTAAGCAACAGCACTTCACAATACTTATTACAAGAGCAGAAATGCCACACATTTCAAATGTCACTCAGCGGGGGGTGGACATTAGGACCCACCCGGGAGCCCGCTGTCCTCTGCTAAAGCCCAGGGGAGGCTGCCCCCTGCCCACCTCCACGGCAGGGCTCTGGGCCGCTGCTCCCACGGCCGGCCTGCACTTGGCGCCTTCGGACACGCCTGCTCTTTTAATTCCTGGGGTCCCAGACCCCGCCAGCCTTGCCAAGTGGTTTCTCCATCGGGGCCCGAGTTGCCACGGCCGCCGTTGCCACGCTGAGCTCAGCAGCCGGAGGCCGGGGATCAGTGGGCACTCAGAGGCCAGGCGTTAGCCTCGTGCCCAAGGTAACTGCAAGCGGAGAGGAAGCGTGCGGCCCCGCAGCGGCGCAGGGAGAGGCGCAGCAGGCCGGGGAGGGCGGGAGGCAGCAGCTCGCCTTTCATCCAGAGCTAAGGAGGGGGGAAAAGATGCTCCGAGAATCCACCCTACGGAAACCTGCCAAACCCTGGTGTCAGCAGGAAAACCCGCCTGCCGAGCAACCTGCACGGCTCCCGAGTCCCCTCGGGTTCCGAGCCGTGTCCCCACGCCTGAGCCAGTGGAGCTTCCCAGGGAGCCCCGGACACATGGGGCCACGAGGGGACTCAGGGTGGACAGGGCTGGGGGCCGGTTCCCGAAGGGTCCGGACAGCCTGCGACCCTCATGAGCCGGCGGGGGCGGGGTGGGGCGCCCCTGGCACTGACTGGCGTCAGCTCGTGAGGAGGCTTCCTGCTCCGGAACAGCCGGAAGCCGGATCCCCGCCCTCCCTGCTCCTCCTCAGCACCTTGCCAGTTGCTTATTCATTTACTTTTTAACTATTTAACACTCCTCTTATCTTCAGAAGCAGGAGGATGTGAAATGACCATTTGGTCTCTCTCTGCTGCTCTCCTGGGTCTGTGACCCTGGGTACTCCTGGTCCCCTCTGGCTTTCCAGCCACCTGTCCTCTGCTTCCTCCTTTGCCCGCAGTGACCCCTAAACGACGTCTCTCCCGGGTCTGTCCCGGCCCCTCCTTTCTCCCCTCGACAGTGTTCTCCTTCCTCCTGGCATTTGGGGCCCCTCCATGAGGACGTCTCAGACCCCGGCGCGGCCTTGGTGCCTCCTGACTGCCAGCAGGACATTCCTGCTTCCAGCCCCTGAGCCAGGGCCTCACCCCCGACGCCCGCTCCCCCTCCCTCCCCCTGCCCGATGCTGGGAGGCCCCTCGGCCTCTCTACCTTCCCTTGATTTCACTGATGGGACCCCAGTTTAGAAGCTCCTGACCGGTCGCTTGAACTAGTTGGATAGTCAAGCTCAGTGACTTAAAAGAAAAGAATGACATCTCTTGGAAAAGCCTCTCTTCCTTAAAACAGACCAAAGGTTCAGGGCTGCCGGCTAGCCTGCCCTCGGGTCCAGTTGTGGCCGCTGGCCTAGCGAGTCCGCTTCCCTGATGAGCAGCTAGAAAGTCACAGGTCAAATGGAGCCCCCGGCTGTGGATCTCGGGAAGGACTCCCTTCCCCATCGGTCACCCTACACAGCCCAGCCCACCATGCCCACAACACACAGGCCTCCGGAATTTCTGGGCCTCACCTGCTGCGGCCATAAGTGAGAGACCGGGTCATCATCCAGTTCAGATGGCACACAGCTTTACCCACCGGCCTAGGCTCCACTGAACGGCCCTCACTGTCCGCAGACTCGAGGTCGACCCCCCAGTCTTACCTCCTCCCACGCGCCCCTGGGTTTTTGCCACCTTATTCACATCCCCCCTGAAATATCCTTCTAGGAACCAGTTTTTCCATAAAGTCCTCCCCCACCCAAGAAGAGGCTTCTCCTGGAAGCCACCTGTGGACGCACGACTGTCCCTGCACTGGGGGCCCCTGGGGGCCTGCCTTCCTCGAGTCTGTGGGCCCACTGTGCCTGGCCCAAGCCCCGCACCCAAGAGCTGCTCCACGACGCCGGCGGCTCAGGGCCGGTCTCGGCACCCTGCCCACCCTCCAGCCGCGGTCTCCCAGTCCTACCACGGGACCCCAGACCCCCGGCCCCTGCTCACCTCGAAAGCGAAGCTGGCCTCCTCCGTGTCTGTCACAAATGCTGGGGGCACGGCATTTGTGTCTGTCCCTTCTCTCCCGTCAGACACGAACCCTCTCAAGGACAAACAGGACTGCCCACGCCTTCCTGCACCCCGTGGCGGGATTTCGTGCCACTTTCTAAGATCCTGCAGTGCCGGCGAGGATTGGGCCCCATCACTCACGGAGTGGGGTGTGCGTGGAGGGTCAGGAAAGGGACTGGAACACCAGAACCGGCCCGACACATGCTCGTGTGATGCGGGGACCTGGCCTTGGGGCTCTGAAGTGAAGGCCCGTCGGGAGACTCTGCTGGGGTGAAGCATGGGGAGTGCCGGGACATCCTGGCACATGCTCAGAGACCAGGAGATGCAGGTTGTCGCTGACGTTTTCAGACAGAAACAAACTCCACCCTCAGTAAAGGCGCTGCAGGCTGCTCACACCGGCTCCTGCCTCCCCTCCGGTCTCGGCTCCCATCACCACCTGCTCACACGAGGCCCGGCCACGCAGCTGCTCAGCCCTCACCGCGCCTGTATCAACCACAGTTCTAGCTTCTGTATTTCATGCCCTGACATCCGGGGCCTGGCTGACCCAGCTGGGACTGCCCCCCCTCCCAGGGCAGCCGGGTCCTAGAGATAGCAAACAACTCACCCGTGAGCACACCTTTCCAGTGCAAACCAACCAACCCAGAGCCCTCACCCCACCCCTTCCTCCATGGGGCTCCCACACTCCGGACCACTGTCTCCCTGCCCTCATCACCCAGAGCAGGTACCAGACAACCAGGGAAGGGCCCTGTGCCCCACAGCCCGCTGGAATGATCCAGACTAGCCAGTCCTCAGCCTGCCCACCTGCTTTGTCCACTCCTTCCACGGAAACTGCAGTGAAGTCTCTGGTCCACACTGCCCCCCTCTGCCTCCTGGAAGACCCTGGTGCTTCCTTGTGTGGCCCTGCCTGGCATCATGTGCTCCCTCCTCTCGGGATCTGTGAGTAATAAATGATCTTTTCAGGGAGTTGTCTCCTGATCCATTGGCCTCACTCTACCTGAATAGAAATGAAATTCACATTTTAAAACAGCAGGTGCCATGCCTTTCACTCTGCTATTCTCTCTGCTTGGAATGTCCTGCTCCCCATCAAAATACTATGCAGCCTTCAAGGCCCAACTTAAAGTTCACCTCCTACATGGAGCCCTCCTTGATTACCCTATTCTGTTACCCATTTTCTTTCTGATACTGTCTTGGCAACACCTTTTATAACAATTCTCACAAGCCTCATTTTTATTGATTATTACATTACATCTCAATCGTTCCTCCCACATTTCCCCCCAAATTGTGAGTTTCTGGAGGTGGGGACTAAAAGTTTTCCATCTTTGTAATCTAGTATGTACCATGAATCCTGAAACCTATACGACAGTAGATGCTTAATAAATGTTTGCTGGATGAATGTATGACTAAATGAAACAAGTATAAAACCTAATGACCGGAAAAATGAAACATACAGGCAAATCTAAAATTCCAACAAGAGAATTAGGATGGAAGAATTTGAGTGGTCCTCAAAAAGAACAGGAAAATATTACTCTCGTAAAATTTAATTTAGTTTGACAGTTGTGATTTATATGTGCATTGACCTCTATTTCTTGAAAATGACATTTGTAGTAAAACGCGTCCCTCGGTTGTACTTGAGTTGTCACTTACACTGCAGTATTTTCTTCTGCAGTATTTTCTTCTGTGTTATTTTTAAAAGTCCCATAATAGGACCTAAAAGGATCTGACAGACTAATGAACAAAAAAGCCACTTCAAACCATTCATCTTGTACAGATTTCCTATGCAAGTTGAGAAATAAAAGAGAAAAGTCATCGTAAGGGTGTTATTATGGACAATCAAGCAAACAATAAACATTCTGAAATATCCAGGTGTATATTTCACTGTCACCTATCCCCTCAGTACCTAAGCGCTCAGGCAGAGGCATTACACCAGAACAGAGCTGAAGCCCGTCTCGGCAGATTTACCCAGATGGCTGGGCCATTGCTGAAGGAGCCATCAGAGAAGTGACAGCCCTCTTATGCATCCGTGACAGACTGTTCAGAAAAAATGTCACTCTTTTTCTTCCTATTATGAAAAAGAAATTCAACCACAGTCAAGGCTTATTACAATTGAAATGCTGACAGACACTTACTAAAAGGGCCACAAACAGCCCTAATATCCACCCATAATGAGGGAAGGAGGAGAGATAATTAGCAATCAGAAATCCCCAACTCCAGACCTCGAAGTGATGAGATAAAAAGCACCTGGCCTGCGACCCTGCCAGAGATGGAGCACACCGTCAGAGGTAGAAGATACATAAACAAAGGATGGAAAGTCTCTACTGGGAAAGGGGACCAGGGACGGCTGGCTGCGGGATGGTTTTGGTTCCGTGTGACTAAGCTCTCCCGCCAGCAGCTGGATGCCCAGCTGGCTTCTGGCTGCACGAGCTGCTCCTCCCGAGCTGCCCCCACACTGCCCCCACCGGGGACACGGCCCACCTTGGTCCTGACCGGAGACCCGCATGGAACCCCAGCACCTCCTGTGCTGAGCACCAGCGGGTCGCTGACCTTGGCGGGCCCAGCCTGGGGCTGGTGTCCTGAGCGCCAGCAGGTCGCTGACCTTGGCGGGCCCAGCCTGGGGCTGGTGTGCTGAGCGCCAGCAGATCGCTGACCTTGGCGGGCCCAGCCTGGGGCTGGTGTCCTGAGCGCCAGCAGGTCGCTGACCTTGGCGGGCCCAGCCTGGGGCTGGTGTCCTGAGCGCCAGCAGGTCGCTGACCTTGGCGGGCCCAGCCTGGGGCTGGTGTCCTGAGCGCCAGCAGGTCGCTGACCTTGGCGGGCCCAGCCTGGGGCTGGTGTGCTGAGCGCCAGCAGATCGCTGACCTTGGCGGGCCCAGCCTGGGGCTGGTGTCCTGAGCGCCAGCAGGTCGCTGACCTTGGCGGGCCCAGCCTGGGGCTGGTGTCCTGAGCGCCAGCAGGTCGCTGACCTTGGCGGGCCCAGCCTGGGGCTGGTGTGCTGAGCGCCAGCAGGTCGCTGACCTTGGCGGGCCCAGCCTGGGGCTGGTGTCCTGAGCGCCAGCAGGTCGCTGACCTTGGCGGGCCCAGCCTGGGGTGGGCCTGGAGGTCGGCTTGACTCTGCAGTATTTCCCTGAGCTGAACCCTGCGCTGTCTCCACAGGCCTGTCCCAGGAATACTTCCAGTGCAAGGACAGTCCTTCCTCAGAGCCACAGCTACTCAAGCAGCTCTCTTTGAGTCCAGACATTTGCCTTGACTTCAATATTTTTATTACGTGCTGTGTTTATTAAGTGCTTAATAAGTGTGAGTCCGGCGCTGAGGCTCTCAAGGCGTTGTTCCTCTCGCAACGTTCTCCCAAGGGAGCGAGGCCAGGAGAGGCCGCAGGACTCGTTCTGTGTGCCAGGTCCCCGCCCCTGTGCCCTTGGCAGCCTCGTGCTGAGGACGGCTCCTCCCTGGTGTGCCCGGTTTCCGCTCTGGCACCGTCTTCGCTGGTCAGCCTGTCCCTCCCCCGCCTTCCTGGGGCCACGCACTTCCCGGCAGGTCCCAGTGGGTCCCATCCTGCGAACAGCCAGGCCCAGCTGAGGACAGAACACTGGATGATCCCGGGCAGAGCCGGGCAACCTTATTCCGGGGAACCTCCGATCTTCCTAAGTCTCGATGTTTCCCAACTCGCTATTTAACATTTTCATGGACTGTTAAAGAGAAAAAAACCCCTGGGAACGCACACACAGCCAAGTGGACCGCTGAGAGCAACATTTGAGAGAGCTGCTCCCCCGACGTGGGCACCTCCCGCCCTCGTTCTAAAGGAGGGTCGTGAACGGAGCTTCCCCGGAGGCCCGCGGCTGTCGGCTTCTCCCTCACTTGCCGTGAGGTTCCAGTGCCCTGTTTCTTCCGTGAGGCCCTCTTGCCTCCGCGCTGGAGACGGGGGCACCCAGAGGTCAGCTCAGGGCTGGAACCCCCCGGCCCTCGGCACGTGGGGAGCAGGTGCAGGCGTGGATGGAGCAGGTGAGGCCTCGGAGGGGCAGGAAGGGCTCCCAGCCCGGAACCCCCAGGCAGCGCGCTGGCTGCAAGCCCAGCAGCCTGGGCCTCAACCGTGACCAAAGGAAGTGGACACACACCTGCCAGGACCATGTTTTCCCGAGAACTCAGCGCCAGGAGAGATTTACTGGGAGAGGCCTGGACCAGGGGCTGATGGGGAAACACGGGGCCCCATACACCCCGAAAGCTTTCTCTCGGGGGAGCACATCAGCAAAAAGAAAAGGAAGCAAGGCCCGGCCTTCCACTCTTCAGCCCCTGATCCGGTCCCTTGGGGGGACGTGTACTTGGGAGACAGAGCGTCACTCCACCCCGCACCCCACGTTCTCCGCGGAAGGTGTGTCTCCAAATGCCACCGCCGCAGACACTGCTGGGCCACCTCGGGCATCTGTGAGCGCCTCGCCCGCGGCTCCTGGGCACTGGCCGGCCACCTCCGCGGCTCTGCAGTTACCTAGAGACCAGCGCTCAGCAGCCCGTGCTGCGTGTTATTAGCCCATAACACTCCCTGAAACAGTGCCTGTTAAGAAAATGGCTACTATTATGCACAAATAAGCACTAAATGGGCTTTTTCTTTTTTCATTCCATTTTCGGATGGAACCAGTTTTATCTGCACCCAAGTGCTACCACCGGCATCTTCATTACAGAAAACCTTGCTCAGAGCAGCCCTTGGAGAAGCCCGGGTGCTATCTTGGCTATTAGACACAGCCAACAGCTGCGAACGGCGGGGCTCCCAGACGCACCGGGCCGGCAAGCAGGAGCGAAGGAAAACACGGCACACCTGCGATCTCCCCTTTTACGGCACGTCATGAAAGTGTGGGAGGAGAGGTTTTGCTCACTCTACAGTCAAAGGTCACTAATTAAGCAAAGCATTACGGAACCAGAAATACCCGTAAAAGCCGCTGTTTAAAATTTTAACCCACATCTGAGCATCAGCTTATCACAGGGCCTTTCAAGGGGCCCCTCCAATGATGAGGGTCTTTGATTCCATAATCCACTGACGACAACTGCAGGAACACAGCCTCCTCAGCGCACTTCAACAAACGGTCAGGATTCAAGGGAAACTTTTCTGCAAAGACGTGGATCAGAGGGGAGGAAAGCAAACGCCGTCCCGCCACAGAACGTTTCGGCAGGAGCCCAATCCTCGCTCGCGGGGGCCGCTCAGCTGTCCCCTGCCCTGGCTAACTGTCGAGGTCCCTGGGGATGGGGCTCAGATGTCACCCCCTTCGTGGGCCTCTACGGCCACCTGAAGGACTCCGTCCCCCCTTCCTCAGCGCCCGCCAGCACCCCGAGCAAACCTCTATAATCACCTCCCCACTTTCTACGTGATTAATCGCTAAGCGGCCGACTTCCTGCCGGCCTGGGTGCCCCCGAGCCACTCCCCCGAGGATCCCAGCCCGCGGCCAGGCACGGGGCAGGAGGCCACAACCACTTCTTGGGCGAGACGCTGGGTGAGCGAACGCTGGGACCGCACTGCAGCACAGAGCGCCTGCCTGGGCGTGGCTTGCATCCATGTGAAGGGAATCAGGTGTGGAATATTCCAGAAGACGTCACCTATGCCAGTCACGGTCTCTAGGGCCCCATCGTGTTGAGTCTAGGAAGGTTGGAGCCTGTCTGGACCAGCAATGTGCCATGACACCCTCAGAGAAGTAGCGGTGGTGCACTGAGGCTTCCTGGGGGACGACATGACATGGACATGGCCTCCCACTGCCCTGAGGGGCTGACGCGCTTCTCAGAGGAGATTTTACTTGTAAAGTACCTCGTGCCTACAGAACGCAGAGCCATGCACATCTTAGATACATACATATAACCAAATGTTCTAGTGCTCCGGCAGCCTGCAGGACAGGTGCCATCATTCCTGTTCTACAGCTGAAGGACCTGAATGGGAGGGGCAGACCTGGGGTTCAAGGTCCGGTCTTTCTGGCCCCAAAGCCTGCGCTATCTCTGTGTCACTGACAGTGTCGTTCTTCGTACCACATGTCCTCAGGGACCTTGTCCGTGGCCCCTCCTGGGGGTGAGTCAGAGGGCGATGCATGGAACGTGATGAAGGCCAGGAGGGTGGCACAAGGAAAGATCTCTCTCAGAGGCCACAGGTCTGTTCTCTACCTGGACGGGGCCACGTGTGTTTTAGGAGATGATGGGGGCGGGTCGGAGTATGTTCTGCCTTGAGTCTGCAGATAACTGAACACTGGCCTAGCAATGAAGTGCCTTTCAAGGCCTTTAAAGAGATGCCCATTCATTGATCTTTGAATGGACACCCTGCTGTAATACGCCTTCGAGGTCAGCAGGAACCGCTCACAGATAAAAGCAGGATCCGTTTGCCCCAGAATGGATACTCATGCTAACCTTTGCCACATCATCGTGATATTTCCTTGGGATAACTTGGTATATGATTGAAAACCAGTTCCAGCGAGTCTGACCGAGAGAATGGATTAGTACAACATAAACCAGGTAGCAGTCTGTCGGTGGAGTCAGGGCAGAGGATGGAGGAAAGGGGCACCTCGTCCACGTGGCAGGAGGAGTCGTTACAGGGGCCGCGCGCGTGTCAGCTCTGGCTCGGGATCGGCTCGGGCCCCTACCCGCCGAGTGACGAAATGCTCGACACATCCTCTAGTCTCCTCTTGGCCAGGAAACGTCTGTAACCCTCACCCCTGGGGTTTGGAACTAAGCTGCTTTTTATAGATGAACATTTACTCTCCAGGAATATTGAAACACAAATGGTTCAAATAACAAGTTTCAGGAGAAAAAAATTACCTTTTTGGTTTTGAAGTTCCAACTGTCTGCACCACTACCAGAATTTTTAGACTTGCTGAGTTAACGTTAAAATATTTTAGAAAGACTATTTTAAAGGGACTTCCAGTTCTGGAGATATGGCAGACTAGCTAACCCGAAAAGCCTCCGACCCCAAAGCCAGAGCAGAGCTGGACAGAGTGTAACAGACGCATAACAGATGCATGGCTGGGCGCATGGGGAAGCAAGGTCCACACCTGGAGGCCAACAGAGTGGGAAGTGAAGCCGCAGCCAAACTCGCCGTGAAATCTAAGCAAGCACTGACTATAAGAAAAGATGGTAATCGTCATTGTAGCCTTTGCGGATATAGGAAACAAGGCAGAAGTGAATACTGGACACAGTAACAAGTATGACTTGGAATTAAGGAATTTTAGAATCCTGTGCCACTGGGAGGAAGATAGAGATAATGATTAACTTTAGATTTTGATAACTTAAGTTTGCAATTTAAAAGTTTTAGGGCAGCCTTCATCCTTCCTTCCAGAAGCTCAAGGCAAAGGAGCTTAGTCAGGACCTGTGCAAAGAAGGTGTCCACTCAGCTCAAAGGACTGGCCACATATGGGGGATTCAGCAAGTAAGTAAACAGAATGAGGATACTGGGAGCAAAGCAGGGCTAGTATAAATGTGGAAAGGGGGTAGCCTGAGTACATGGATGGTACTGAATTGTACTTGGAGGTGCTGGTGTCAACTAATGCTTCTCAGTGTATGCAGACAGATATAGAGACAGACCTGGATGCAGACCCACATGCACGTGAGCTCGTGTGTCTCCTAGCTCTGTGCACTGAGAGGGCCTGGGAGCAATGACACCCTAGGAGCAAGGAGCACATCTAGTGCCCAGATCTTGGTTTCTAAATACCACTCTCCACTGAAAGGATCCAAGTTTCCTTGGAGAATGGCTGGGAAGGAAAGTAAAAGAATAAGATAACCAAGAACATCTTGTGCCAGAAAGTAAGGAGGTACTCCCAGTAACTGGAACATGTGCAAAGAACACAGATGCTGGCTGGAGGGCCTCCCACTGGTCAATGTAGGAAAGTTTGGTCATCAACATAAATAATGACAGCAATGGATTGCAATCTGTTACATAAAATAGGAATCCATGAGTCCACACTGATATAAACAAATAAATGAATAAATAAGTGAGAAGAGAAGGCTCTTTTGTTTTTTAACAATAAAAGTCCAATCAATAAATGTAGAAGAAATGATTGAATTAGAAAGGTCACAAGTGGGTGCCTCATTATACTACTTAATTCTGGCAAAACATAATCGGTGAATGACAAACTAGGGATGTGAGTGGAAAGGAGAATGAGATTTTCACATAATCTTGAAGTATCTCCCCACAAAATACTTATTCATCGTGAAAGGGAGAAAAGTAACTTTACAGTGGACAAAACCTGGTGGACTCCATTTTAATCGAGTGAGCAAAATTAACTCCACCGAAGATGGGGCATTTCGATATCATGTTAAACCCAACAAGACACAGTGTGAAGAACTCAGCATCACTTCTGTGACATTCTGACCAAAAATGCATAATCTGGGTCTAATCATGAAGAAATATACACATCCAAATTGAGGGATATCCTAGGAGATGAATGGCCTGTGATCTCTGAAACTGTCAAGGTCATGAAATGACCAGAATGGCCGAGGAACTAATCCAGGTCAGGGGGATGGAGAGACAGGACAGCCAGGTGCAATGTGTGGTCCTGGACTGGATCCTTTTGCTACCGAGGACATTTGGAGACAACTGACAAAACTTGGATAGGGTGTCTGGGTGAAGGGTCATTCTTTGTAGTATTCTTGCAGCTTTTCTGTGGTTTTGAAATACTTTCAAGGGGAAAGGTAAAAATTAACTTCAGGGCAATCTCAAACTTTTAAGAAATGTCTACAGGCTGGCGGTGAGCTAGCTGTAAGCATGGCAGCCCAGGAGCTGCACCCCCGGGGGAGTCTCTGCCATCGCCCGCGGGCCCCGTGCCATGGACCTGCAGTGCCCTGGCCACTCTGAGACACCAGGTGCAGGCCTGGGGAAGGGGCACGGCCACCTCTGGGGAAAGGCACGGAGCCTGCCTAGATCACCCTCCCCGGGGAACGGAGCCTCGGAACCTCTGGAAAGAGACGTGGGCAGAGGCCGGATCACTGACACGTCCTACTCCAGGCCCCATGCACAGGGCCCCCGAGGCAGGACCAGAGCAGCAGACATGGTACCTTTTCAACCCCCTGTGTCACCTGGGAAGTTACATACAAACAGGACGGACCCCACGCCCGGAAATGCTGACGAATTGATTTGAGGTGGGGTCCGAGCGCTGGTGTGTCCCGGAATCTGCACTGACCCGTGGCTGGGATGAAGAATGCCGGCTACCTTAGGAAGGTGGTCACGAGGCTCCTGTCTGTGCCAGCAAGGCCAGGGCGTCAGCACCCCTCCCTCTCAGCTCCCCTCAGAGCAATCACAACTTTATTTACGAAAACTGGTGAGAAAGTGAACTCTTGGTCTTAAAAGCCAAACCAACAACCAGAAAAGCCAAGTTCACTTATGAACATGAATACAAAAATCTTAAACCCAAACCAAACCAAACAAAATAAACATCAAATTGTGTTTATCTCAGGAACACGGGGACGGGCGAACATTAGAATATCCACATAAATCATCTCACCAGCAGATGAAAGAAGAAAAACCATGAACGACTCAGTAGATGCAAAAAACAGTTTGACAAAATTAAACTTCTTTATGATTTTTTTAATCCTAAAAAAACGCCAAAAAAACCCTCCTAGCAAACCAGGATTAGAAAAGCATCGTCTGAACCCAATACAAGCTAGCAGCAAAAACAAAGCCTCAAGAATCCCACACAAAACCTCCCG
The DNA here is from genome assembly GCF_009873245.2 of Balaenoptera musculus. Classification (NCBI taxonomy): domain Eukaryota; kingdom Metazoa; phylum Chordata; class Mammalia; order Artiodactyla; family Balaenopteridae; genus Balaenoptera; species Balaenoptera musculus. Next base: position 85,410,650 of record NC_045799.1, read on the forward strand.
TAAGTGTTGTAAATGTCACACTTGATAATAAAATCTTTAAAGAATTTCTTTAAAGTTAGTAATAAAACAAAGGTTGTTCTAACGCTGCTCCAATTCAACATGATACAGGATGATCTAGCCCTCCCATTAAGAACAATAAATAAAAAGAAACAGAAAAGAGAAAGAAAGGTTTCAAAGCAAGAAATAAAACTGTCACTAGCAGCAGGTGATGTGACTTCTTTACAGAAAACTATAGAAGAATTAACAGACTAACAAGAGACTCTCCAGGCTTCTGTCCGGGAGGCACTCACACCAGGCTGGGTGGTGACACCGCTGCAGCCTCAGGTGTGGACCAGGGGCCAGGCCGCTCAAGCCGGATGCCCTCCCGGGCTGAGCCGTGTGGTCCGGGGATGTCACTGAGTCCCTCAGGTCTTGCCTGCAGGAGTGGGTCCCAGCAGCCTCCTCACGGTCAGTAAGAGGATTAAATGAGTTAATGTTTGTAAAAGCACTTAGAACACAGGAGAGTTAATTAAATTAAAAAAAAATTCAAAAATCAACTGTGACCTTATATGCCAGCAACAGAGTCAGAAAACGTAACAAAATGTACGTACATTGATTAATCCTCCCGACCATCTTGCCACAGCACTACTGACCCTGTTTTACAGACGAGGACGCTGGGGCTCGCGCAGAAGTTAAATATGTCCAGGACCACAGAGCTAGGAAAGGGGGGGCAAGAAGAAGGGGGGCCAGGGCCGCTGGTGCACAGTCCATACTTTTCCAATCACAGTTTTTGAGGCATGCTGATGGCCCCTCAGTTTGCCTGCCTTTTTGGGAGCAGAGTGAAGGTCGGAATAGATAGCCCAGTGCTTTTGCCAGGAAGAAAAGAGCTGACAAAAGTGGATTTAAACAAATGCAAAGACGTATCATGTTCTTGGATAGAAAGACTAGACACCATAAGACAACAGCAAGGAGAGTAAAGCAGTGCGCATGCGTGCGTGCGTGTGTGTGTGTGTGTGTGTGTGCATGCGTGTGTGTTGGTGGGGATTGGGAAGACCTTACCAGGCATTAAAACAAATTTTAAAGCCTCTATAATTAAACAGTGTAGAGTTAGTGCATGAACAGCCAGACTGATAGAACAGAATAAACAGTTCAGAAACAGACCCAAGTGCATATGGGAATTTAATACTACAAATCAGGAGGAGGAAAAAACGGACTTTTTAATAGATGTTTTGGGGACAACTGCATAGCTATTTGCAAAGTGATAAAAAATGGACTCATACCTCACTCCATATAAAAGAATAAATTCCAAATGGATGGAGACCTAAATGCAAACATGAAACCATAGAACTGGTAGTTAAAAAATTGGGTGAATTCCTTTTTAACCTGAGAAGGAGGAAAACCTTTCTAAGACTTGAAGTGCAAAACCTTGCAAGAAAAGATTGATAAATTAGACTTCAATATTTTTTGGCATGGCAACAAATTATATATATTGCTGATGGAAATGCAAAATGTACAACCTATAGCAGAGGGATGTGGTAATGTCTAGGAAATTTACATATACATTCATTGCTTGATCTCGAAATCCCGTTCCTAGGAATCTATCCCAAAGATTCAGTGGCAAAAGTACAAAATGAGTATGCAAAAGGCTGAAAACACCTTTAGGTAGAATAATGCCCCCTGCAGGCATCCTCCCAACCACCTCCCCCAGGTGTCCACACCCTAATCCCTGGGACCTGTGGGTACGGTACTCCACACAGAAGGGATTTTGCAGACGTGATTAAGGTTAAGAGCCTTGAAATATGGAGATTATCCTGGATAATATGGGTGGGTCCTGAAAAGTGCGAGAGTGGGGAGGCAGAGTGGGTCAGAGGGATGAGACAGAAGGAGACAGTTGAAGCCTGGGAAGGACCTACCTGCCACGGCTGGCTCTGAAGGTGGAGGGAGGGACGTGGTGGCCGTAGAAGCTGGGGATGGTGACAGCCAGCTCAGTCCTAGGACCACCGGCAACAGCCTGACTGAGCAGGAGACGGTGGTCTTCCAGAGCCTTCTGACAGGAACGCAACCTTCCCACCCCTGGACTTCAGCCCATGGAGCCCAAAGCTGTGAGATACCACACTTGTGTTGTTCCAGCCACTGGGTTTTGGCTGTTTGTTGTGGCAGCAGCAGGAGAGGAACGCACACCCCAGGTGTCCAGAGGACCAGCTGAACACACAAACCTGCACGTCCACACAAGGGAAGACCACACGCCAGGCACGTGATGCTCACATGTCCTCAACTGAAGAAAGCAAAGTACCTTCCGCATACGGAAGGGGGACACGGGTACGTGTATTGCTAACGCTGCAAAAGACAAAAGAGGACCAGCCGGAAACCTACTGTGGGGTTTCTGGGGAGAGAGGCAACAGAGTAAAGGGAGAAAGACGAACACAAGCTTCCCTGAATATAAATAGTTTCGACTTTGAGATCATGCAAATGAGTTACGTGCCCAAAAATAAATTAAATTTTAAATGTTTGAACAGTTTTTTAAAAAGTAAAAATGATATTTAAAGAAAGCAATCTCTAAAAATTGAAGCAAAAGAACAAAACAAAGACACTGAAATGGATGAAGCTAATCTGTATTAGGTTGGTGATAGAAACACACAGAGAAGAATTTAGACTCAGTATTTTGACTGTACATCCACAGTGTAATACGGTCTAAGGACAAATAAGTTGCATTCAGCAGGCTCGTTAGCAGTATCGTGGATATTGCAATTTTGAAACTCTTTATAGGATAATAGGATAAAGAAAATAAGTAATTTTGTTAATATTTCTAGAAAGCACACTTTTAGTATAAAAGTTACTGAAAACGTAAATTCAAAGTTAAGTGATCTTAAATTTGAATTGGAAATATCAGTACGAACTCACGATGTTTCCAAAAATATGCGTTTCCTCCCTCTATCCGCTGGAAAAGTCTAGAAACAATGACCAGTTGGCAGCAACGAGCACCCTCCCCCCTCCCCTTAGTGCCCAGATTATGGCCTTTAAATACGATCTGACACTAAACGAAACCAGGTAGCAGCGGGTCAATTTGAGCTTGAGCTTGGCGCTCGAAGGCACAAGATGCTCCCGGGAAATCCCCCACTGCATCAGGAAGCAAGGAAATCATCCAAGATCAGTTATCGTGAAGTCAAAACACCTAGAACATGAAGGGCTGCCCGCTGGCCAAGATGGGTCAGTGTTAGGTTCAAAAAGAATGATGACTGTAGGTGACTGAAACAGACCAAATACACAAAACACCTGTCCTGTCCTACTGACACTCAGGAAAAGAGAGAGCAGGGCAGAAAAGGAAGAAAGAAAAACCTGTTAACGTTGGGCATGACTGGGAAGCGGTTCCTCACTCTGCAATGCCCTGCCGTCCTGTGTTCAGGGCAACGACCTGACCTGAGGGAGGAGAGAAGTGCTGCTTCTCAGAGTTCCAGCTACTCAGTGCGGAAAGACTGATAGAAAGTTGCCATTTTGAGTATCTGAAGATAATACTGAATTCAGGCAAAGGTCACCGATGGGTGAGACCACTGGATACAAAGCTGACGGGAGGACAAGGCAGGGACCAGACTGCACCGATCGTGCGGTGTCCCTACGTCCCCTGGGGTGGGACCCCGAGACCCCACGTGTCCTGATGGGCCACTGTATGAAGCCCCCAGCCCTGCCCAGGAATTACTCTCCACCACAGTGACCACGACAAGGTGGGAACGATCCAATGGAGGTTTTAGAATGAACTTCCTGTTTACAGGAAACACGGGGGCAGGGGGACACGTGAAGTGACGCTACAAGGATGCAGATGGGACTTCTCCGATGGAGGGCATTCCACGGGACAGGGGACTGGGGTTTGTAACAAGGCGGTGGCAGGGGAACAGAAGGGGCTCTGGGTGAGAAGGGCATCATCTCCAGCGGCAGAAGGCAGCTGAGTGGTGGGCGGGGATAGGGCGGGCTTGAGGGGGGCTAGGGAGGATTGCACAGGGCGCAAGGGAGCTTCTGGGGGCGATGGGCTCGCTCGCTATCTAGACTGTGGCGAGGGCCTTACAGGCATACAGACATGCACATCTGGGTCCAAACTTAACAAACCGTATACTCTAGAAATGTCAAGTTTATTATATGCCAACTATACCTTGAAAAAGTTGTTAAAATTTAAAAAAAAATGATTTAAGAGACATGACAACCAAATGCATAATGTGAACTTTGTGTGGACCCTGTTCTCATCAAAGCCACAGTAAAAAGACGTTTTTGGAAAATCTGGGGAAATCTGAATGTGTACTGATTATTAGATGATACTAAGGAATGTTTATTAATTTTGTCAGGTGTGATAATGGCATTCTCATTATGAGAAAAAGCATCCATAGTTTAACGTAAAGTTATCGAAGGAAGACAAGTGCACAAGATGAGAACACATGTGCAACCCAGATCCAGACCGAGAGACAACATTCCTAACATTCCAGAGCCTTCCCGTACAAGACCCCAGAGGGGACCAGTGCCCTAACACCAAAGATCCTGTTTTCTCCTCCGGGACTCTGTACCTGTGGACTCCGATCACACGTCTGGCTTCTCCTGCTCAACGTTGTGCTTGTGAAATTTGTGCCTATTCAGTGCTGAATACGCGGGAATAAAATGACGTGTGGTCTGAGATACGCAGTGGTCACCAGTGGAGAGAGGGAAGGGGGGGTATACGGGGCGGGGAAGTACGAGGCACAAACTAAGCCACAGGATGTGTTGTTCCACACGGGGAAGAGAGCCAATATTTTATAATAACTATAAATGGAGGACAACCTTTAAAGATTGTGAATGACCATACTGTACACCTGTAACTTATATGATATTGTACAGCAACTATACTGCAATTTAAAAAGAAAAGGTGCAAACTAATAGGCATGAGATAAATAAGATATAAGGATTTAATGTATAGCACGGTGAATATAACCAATATTTTATAATAACTTTAAATGGAGTATAATCTATAAAAATATTGAATCACTATGTTGTATAATTGAAAATAATGTAATAGTATGAATAAACGATACTTCACTAAAATTATTTTTAATTGAAAAAAAACCCCAAAACACTCCAGCAACAATAAAAAGTAGGACTAGATGGATCTAGGTAAGAGAAGAGACGAACCTGGGTGATGGGTGTGTGGGAGCTCATTAGATCATGCTGCTTCCTTTTGGGTACGTTTAAAATGTTTTAGATTAAAAATATAAATAGATCAGTTGTGGAACAGAAGCACGAAGCAAACGTAGTGTGGAGAGAAGCGCTATGTGTTCCCCCATCACTTCCTCTCCTCGGACAGACAGACGGAAGGACCGTTCCCAGACCCCCTGCGGCTGCCTGGAGCCCGTGACTGTCCTGGCGAACAGAACCCCGGCAGAAGGAGTGTGGACGCTCCCAGGTCTGGCTCTGGAAGCACAAGACGCAGACCTCGAGGTGAGGCACGGAGGGGTGGGCGTCTCCACCCCTGTGGCCCCGCCTGGCCTGACTCCCACTCGGAAGCCCTCGGAGTTTGTGTCCTTGGCGTTCACCGTGCCCAGCTGTACTGCTGTCCAGTGACACCAAGGACAGACTCTCGGCTCCTGTGTCCCTCCGAGCACTCGCCTGGCTCCATCTGGCAGACTCTGAGACGCCAGGATTGGTTTCCAGGAGATACCACAATCTTTCTCCTTGATTTTTTTCGATGCGTTTTAAAGTTCGCTTTTATTCTTTTGGTTTTCGTTTCCAGGGGATTTATTTTTTCAGTTTGATGGGAGGTAGGGGCATACGGTGATTTTTTTCTACGTAAATAATTGTTCCAGTCCCATTGATTGATCAGTTCCAACTAGCTGGTTCCCATTGTCAGAATCCTGCAGAGTTTTCTGGAAACAGTTGCTTAATGAAAGTTTCGAAGATGTAGATGGAATTCATGACCTGATTTATGGCTAATTTCCAAGAGCGAATTGTCTTGCGATAGAGCACAAGCACAGTCACGAAAATCACGAGGGTTTTGCTACAGACAATAACTGTTTGGAAACGTTACCACCCCCGTCGTGCGGCTCTTCGTCTGTTTTCTCGGCTCTTAGAACAAGGCACTTCTGGGTGGGTGGGATTCCCCGAGGCCCCTGTGACCCTCCCTCTGACGCACGAGCCCTGTGGGGCTTGCTATCTTGCTATGGTGCTTTGAGTCAAAGGCAAAGTTCTCCCTAAGGTCGACCCTCAGGATCCCCATGACCTGCCCCCGGCTCTTCCCTACACCCCCTCACTCCAGCCACCGGCACCCCTGCCGTCCTCACAGGTAAAGTGCATGTTCCTCTCCCAGCAACCTGAGGGTCCTTCTCCTGAGAGAGGACTTTCCTCCTTTACGGCACAGACTTTGTCTGTTTTTGTTTACCACTGTGCCCCTCGTGCCTAGAATAGTGCCTGGAAATAAACACGCTCTACAAACATTGCTGAGTAAATGCATATTCATTCATTCATCTGAGAGAAAAGTTGTACCAAACAATCCTCTTAGTCTGTTCGGTAGCTAATGGTGATATAGAATTAAAAGAAGAATCTCAACCAACGACGCCATCAAATTGGGGGAACTTACTATATATTGAACCACAACTTGACTGTTCACCCCACGATCACCTCTTCCACCCTCCAGTAAGAGCCCAGCCTAACATCCCGTTTCCCCCCGTCTTCCCACACCCTAACCCCGGCATCCCAGCCGCCTCCAGTCTCTGGTTCTCCTCTTCCAAACATCGCCACCTCCCAAACCACCCAGAGGCAGCTCCAGCTACGGATTCATCACTCTGCAAAGGCATCAGTCAACCGTCTCTCAACTTCAGGCCCCAGTGTTACTCTGTGGCAACTGCAACTCTCGGCTTCAAGGAGACCATACCTGTCCCTCCACGATCCACCTGGAGATGGACGTCTTCCCGTCGTAGCCGGGTCGGAACTGCAGGGTGGCTGAGCGAGGGCTGATGTTGGAAATGACCAGATTGGACGGGGCACCAGGGAGCTCTGGGGATAAATGAGAGGGGAAAGGTGGAGATTTAAATTCTGTCACAGCTTAGGAGAGGTAGCAACATGTCAGCAAGTAAACAGCTCCAAAATGCCTTAATATCAGAACAGGGTTTGTTTTCACAACCACGAAGGTGAGAAGCACAGCTTTCCAAGAACGTGCTCACAGCATGACTGCCACTCCAAGGGGGTGGCCCGTGAGGCTCCAGGCCACGTGCCGTGTCACTGGAGACCTGTGAACGTGGCTCCCAGATGACAAACCATGAAGGTCGGGGCATGTCTCACCCATCGTCTCCCTGAACAGCAGGTGATCAGTAGACCTTGTTGAATGAAGAAAGGATGGACGAAGGTAGATCTTCCAGGATCCTCAAAGAACCCAAAGGACCGACTGTCCCTCCTGCCTCTGACAATGACCTTGATGCCTTCGAAAGAGGCGGGGGGAGCGTGCACCCCGTGCGTCTCCAGGCAGCTTGACGTGGGGAAGTGTGCAGGTTCTGAGCCGTAGGCTTCCTGGCTCTGGTTTCCAAGACGACTGGATTCAGGTGAGAGCGCGGAACTCTTCCCGCTCTGCCGGCGCTCAGTTGCTCTGGCAGCTAAACGAGGGGCGGGTGGGTTCTGTACGAGGCTCCCCCCCTCAGGCTGCCTGCGGCTAAGCCTCCTTGCTGAACACAGGCCCTTGGGCAGGTTGCCCACTCCCCCCAAGGAGCCTGTCCCACTCAGAAGTGAGATACTGTGAGTTCAAAATGAGAGCTCTTACGTTATCGGGCGATGCAAAAACTCTAGAGAAAGACAGCAGGATGAAATGAAGGCGAAAAAGATGCAATGCGAGCAGCAGAAAGGCTCTCAGGCCGCGCCGTATCTGAGGAACAGCTTCTGAACTCGCCCGTGTTTGGGGTATTTAAGACCAGGTCTCGCGCAGGGACAGTAAGACCTCTTTGGTGATCAATTCAGTATTTGCACAGGCAGCGTCGCTAGGCTCTCAAGGGTCCTTTCCACATCACGTCTAATGAATTTGAAGAGGAAAATATTTAAATCGAAGGACAAGTGACTCTTTTTTGCATATTTCTCAGCTCTCTGGATTCTTCAGCTGGTTCTTCAGTCACTGATGGACGTAAACTTTAAGCACGGCAAACGGGACACAGCCCCCAAAGCGATGGTCATCACGTGATTCTGTGCGGCCTACCCCAGGACGGACCCCCGGCTACAGGTGACCTGAACCGTCAGGGAAGCAACAGCAGCCCCGCGGGCTCCCCCGAGCCCGGGTATCAGGTTCACTCGGCACAGCCGGGCCCGTGTCCCCGCCAGCGCCTCTCTGCGTCCAGGGCGGAGCTGGTCACAGTCACGCTGGGGGCGGAGGTGAGGTCAGCTCGCCCACTTCCCAGCCCCGGCTGGACGGTGTCCAAACCGTCCAGGGAACGACCTGGTCACGCCCAGGGACGTGCCCCCAGCGCCACCCCGGTCGCTGTGCGTCAGCCGAGTCTAACAGATCAGATCATGGGCTGCCATCATCTCATCATGACTAGCTATTAAAGTACTAACAACATTTTAAATGTGTGCTTTGGGAGCTGGCTCTTCACGTAGAATAAATGAATCTCTCTGGAAGCCAAAGACTTCTTTCTTAAGAAAGGATACATGTATTTTGAAAATATCTTTAAAAAAAACATCGGATTGCCTCCAGCGTGGTCCCCGACCAGCAGCGCGGGTGCCACCTGGGGCTTGTTCCGCTGCAAGCTCTCCAGCCTCACCCCAGACCCAGGGGTCGGCCATGCGGGAGCGGGCCCAGCACTGATCTGGGGGGAAGCCCTCATGATTCTGATGCTCGCGACAGCGTTAGAACCACTGCCTGAGGGGGAGGGCAGTGCTGACTGCTTATCAGTAGACAGAAAGCCTTGCTTTGGGACCCTGGGGGCTCAAGGCCCCCCTGACGGCCAGGAAGGTAGGACTTCTGCACAAAAGATGCCCATCAACTCCGAGCGTGAGAAACGGCCCAGGGAAATGCGGCAGCGGGGATGCCAGGGCCCGAGCGCACTGACCTGGGGGCACCCCAGAAGAGATGGTGGACGAGGTGGCCGGGCCAGCGCCCACAGCGGTGAGGGCCGCCACGTCGATGGTGTAGGTGGTGAGAGAGGAGAGCCCTTGGATCTTATACTCGTGCGTCGAGCTGTTGAGAGTGAGCTCCAGCCGCGAGTCGCTCTTCCCGTACACCTCCCAGGAGATCTGGTAGCCTGGAAGGCAAGCGAGGGCACAGGGTTAGTCCTGGGGTCCCGGGGACAGGGGCTGGGCCACCGCGTTATCTCGGAGGATCTGAGCAACGGCAGGGAGCTCAGCCGGGCCCACTGAGGTCCACTGCGCGTCCACAGCCCACGGAGACGAGACCCCGGGCTGGGCCCCTCCATCCGGCCACTGGACCCACAGGGGCGGCAGGAGGACGGGGCTGGGATCTCGGCAAGCTCGGTCCCCGGCGCGTGGACGGAGGGGCCGAGGGAGGACTGGCAGCCTGCGGCGCTCGGTGCAACCTTCTCTCGTCAAATGACAGACGTGCTTCATCGGTATTTCCATTTTTAGAAGCTTATATTTTCATTACATGGCACCCTAAATCAGCAGCTTGCTCCTGGCTTGCAACTAATTTGTGGAAACGCTGCCACTTTTCCCTTTACAAAATGATGGATAAAACACTCTTTGCCTTAAAGTTTCTCTCCCCCAGGGCACGAGCGTCGCTTCCAGCTCTGCCTTCCCCTTCCAGCCTGTTTTCCGAGCAACATCTGATCTCCTCTGTACTCGGATCGTCCGGCGGGGCCTCATGATCACAATTTATTCAGCCATGGCAGTTTGGGGCTCAGCGAAAAAAGACCCTGCCAGCCCCTGGGTCAGCCCCCTTGGAGGGGGCTTATGTGATTAGAGAACATTTAAGAGTGTCTCCTAAAGAGGGAGGTGGTGACGGAGGGCGCTCCCGGGGCCAAAGGCAGAGCGCTGAAAATGCTTGTTCTTCCGTCTTCCCGGCCGATAAACTGGGGAGACAAAAGCACTGGGGGGTGTCTTCTCGTTCCTCTCACTCTGATGAAAGCAATAAACAGAGTGAGAAACTCGCACTCGCGGGTAAACAAGGATTTAGAGGAGAGCGTCTCGGGACCTCAGTGTTTTGAAAACAATAAAATTTTAGTGTCAGAAGCCTCTGCCCGTCTGCTGCCCCACAGCCTGGCGACCTCTGTGTGCTGGGGGGCTCCTGTGCTAGGGTGGGGCGGACGGGGCACCCGGCAGTGGAGGAAGCGGGGGGCCCTGCCACACGTCGGAAGCCCCTAGCTGCGCTCCTGGACCGCGGGGACCGCTAAAGCCCACTAGGCCCGCGGCTCCGGCTGCCTCTCGGGGGGCCAGCCACGCACCATCTCCCGACTCCGGACCTTAGACCCTCCCTCCTCCCAGGGGCCGTCCTGACCTCTGGCTTCCCGCATTCTCAGTGGGCCGGCACCAACACCACGATGCCCTAAAATCAACCCGTTCTGTCTTTTTTGCCAATTCAGATTTTCGGAACTGATTGTACAATTAAAAAAAGAGAAACCTTCACGGCAGTGAGGATGAATAACTTCAAATCCATGGAGTATTTATGATGTTCCTGTGGTGCTCTGAGCACTTCACCTGCATTAATTCACTCAGCCTCGTGACAGAGCTCTGAGGCTGGAGCCGTCACGACCCCTGCCTCACAGAGGAGGAAGCCAGGGCCACCAGAGGCTCCTGAGCTGGCGAGAAACGGCCCAGGCTCCGCATCCCCCACGGGGCCTCCTTCCACACGACCCGCCCTCGGAAGTCTTGCCGTGCACAGGTAAACCTGGAAGCCAGCCCTGGCCTTGGTGGGTTAGCCTGACAAACCTCTATGTGGAGTGGTGACACTCGGGGTCTTCCCTGAACGCGCAGGAGGAGAAGGCTGTCGTAATGTTGTTATACACGCTTGCTGTTATGTATGTGGTTCATGTTACAACCTTGTCTGTCGGACAATTTTATTTGTTTAAAAGCTGTTCTTCATCAAGATTTACTAAAATATAGCCTTTTGTTCTGCATGGCAACCTGGAGCCCAAGCACAGCAATTCCAGCACCGTTAGCGGAAGAGAACTACTAGGATCTCCTGGCATCAAGACTGACAGTCCGGTGTGCTGCCGCTGTGGATACAAACACCACCAAGCGGGCAACTGAAGACGCTCGTGCGCGCAGGAAAGGCTGTGACAAACACCAGCAGAGAGAGGGGGCCGGCCTGGAGGCCGCGCACAGAGGGGCCAAGCGGGGCGTGCGGTGGGCAAGGCCCCGAGCGGGCGCTCCTGGCCGTGAGCGTCCCTCTGGCTCCGCTGCAGGAAGCGGGGGCCTCCAGCTGGCGCCCTACCTGCTCCAAACAGCTGCCCAGCTGAGACTAGCGACCGGAGGAGCTTCGGAACTAATTCTCTGTGGATCCGACGTGAACTCTCTGCGAGAGGGCGGTGCATCCAGTCCCAAGCCGTCTGCCCGCATCCCGGCCCTCAGAGACCAGAGCTCCCGCAGGGAGAGAGGAGGACGCTGGAATTCACAGGGAGCACTCGTGGGCAGCTCGCGCGGGCGCCCGGCGCCCCTGCCGCTCGCCTCTCCTTCCGGCGGCACAGGGAAGCTGCCGGCACCCAGTTTCCCGAGGGCCGTCTGCACCAGAGCGGCCCGCACGCGGGACCGACGTCATGGCGCCGGCTGGCGTTGATGGAGCGCCTCCGGCGTTGATGGAGCGGCTTCAGAGGGACGGTCGCTGGCGCCCTGTGGACGTTTCCTGAAAGGGGCTTTTGGAGGCCAGGTGTGCCCACAAGCACGGTTTTTCTTTTTGCTGTACTTGGTAAAATTCTCTCCGTCCAGCCTGGAAAAGGCCTCTGGGGTGCTGCCGGCGTGCCCCACGGGAAACCAAGTCAACCTGGGGAGCGCCGCCCTGCGTGCCCGGGCACAGCGTCCAGGGCAGGGCGAGCCCCACGGAGGGCACGTGTCCCTGGCAGGTGGCAGCAGGTGACTGCAGGGACACCACCGCCGGGCTCCCGCCTCTGGGGAGGCCCTCTTCCCCCGCGGCCCATCTTACAGGGTGGGCGGCAAAGGCGACAGCACAGGCCAGACGTGGTGGGACAACGCGGCCCCGAGAGAGGAGAGCGGAGCGTCTGCCTGCAGCTCCGACCCAGACCCTCGGAGCTGCCACCGCGGACTCGCTCCCAGCCCAGGGCCAGGGCGACCCGGCTCTGAAAAGCCCGAGCCGCGAAGGCCGAGTTCCACAATAAACAATAGCTGTTGCCTGTAACTACAGGTATTTGTTTAATCAAACACGAAATCGGGTTCATTAAGCTCTATTAGCTGGTGCGACGGGTGACCATCAATCGGGAGTACTGGTGCCCGCCGCTCAGCCTGGGGCTGTCGCCTCCACTCGGGCGATGACGCCCGGGGGTCTCCTTCTAGACTGGAAACTGGAGGGGAGACCTCGGTGCTCCCAAAGGGCAGGGTGGGGCTGAGGGTGCGTCTGCGAGGGGGCAAGGCCTGCCTGCCTGGGGGGTCTGTCCACCAAGGGGTCCTGGCCAGCTTTCTGAAACGCAGCACACTTAGGTGAATCCTAAAGGCTGAGCTGACGGAGGCGAATGGTCTGCCTCTCCCCACCTCAGCCCCCTCTGAAATCAGCAGTAGGTACGGCTCTAATTCACTCTAATTCAGCCACAGATGGTCCCCAAGGGGCCTGAGCTAGAAAGCCACTTTCTTCCAAGTGGTAGCCTCCTGCTAAGCATTCGGTGCTTCTGGGTTTGCTTTCCCTCTCACTAGTCTGTTTTTCCTCCCTTTGTGTACCTTAAGGTGACATCCTGCTGCCTGCAACCTCCCTCCTCCGCCCCTGCACCCACCTGGTTTAATTCCTTCCGTTCCTGGCCACAGCAGGGCTTCTTCATTACATACTCAGCACTGCAATCCTCTACCAAGAAGACCTCAGAACGTGCAACAGATTGGGGTTTTGAGGTCCAGTTTCAATAGTGACTTTTCCCCATTCCTGAACTTAGCATTAAAGTGGGTATTTCAAAACATCAGCTTCTTGAGGGCAGAACTAGATTCGTAAATTTACTTTATTTAACAGTGAGGGTTAGAGGCGGCATCAGTTCTCAGGTACCATCTGGACCCGAGGACTCCACGCTGTGAGGGGGTCTGGTCGAGTCCAGGTGAGTAGAGGGCACCCAGCAGGTAAGTAGTGGGCGGGGCTGACGCCGGGAGGTTTTCTGAGTAACGGGAGAGAAAGGGGGCGTTTAGTGTAGGAACATGATCCCCCGGGGTGCTGCAGGGAGACAGTGGGGCCGGCCCTCCGCCTGTGTCTGTGGGACTCCGCAACCCTCCAGCTTGAGCGCGTCACAATTCCGGATCAGAGCGCACCGCGCTCCTTTGGATGCACCCTGTCTTTGCAAAGCTGAGTTTCTGGTGGTTGCTGTGATAAGGACACAGGAACAATGTGAAAACCGACGTGGAACAGGAGATTCGGGAGGCAGGTCCGCTCTGATTCCAAGTTGGAGAAGCTGGGCAGTACCTGGGGGCGCACACGTCCCCTCAGGAACTAACTGGTTATTTGAGAAAGAAATGCAAATATTCTTTTCTTTCAATTAATGTGTCTTCTCTTTTCAAACGGCTATTAAGGTGCTAGGATAGAAATGCTTACTAAGTTGTTCGCACTTGACCACCTGGTAAGCAGAATGGTCAGGTGTGTCTCTGGCCGGCGGCACAGCGAGGAATCCAGCGAGTCACCGAGAGCAAGGCCCCGAGACAGGGACGCCCTGGGCTGGGGTGAGGAGCGCGGGTCGGACCCGTGTCCGGGGGCTGATGATGTGGAGGAGAGGACGCGGCGTCCCTGCCCTGGCTTGGCCACCTGCTGGCCGCGTGACCCTGGGACATGAGCGCCCAAGGTCTCAGACGGGGTCATGAGACACACCTTGCCTGGCTGTTCGGAAACTAAACAAGAGCCGGCACGCGGTGGGTGCCGCCACCCAGGACACAGGGCGGGAGGAAGGGGACCCTGACCCTGTGGCCAGGCCGGGGACAGCCGATCGCTCCTGGTCCACGCGGCTCACCCCTGGACAGTCTTCTTGACCGCAGAGCCGGCGCGAGCACGCTTCCTGGGCCACGGGGCTCACGAGGGACCCCAGGGGCTTCGGTGGTCGGCTGGACCACCTGGCCACTCGCTGAGGGGCGGCACAGCTCCGGCTCCCGCGGGCTCACTGGCGGACGGACGTGGGGTGCCCAGAGAGGGCTGCCAGAGCAGGGGGCCCGCGCCGTGAGAACGCTTCGCGGCCGGTGGGACGTTCCAAGTGCCGTCTGCTGAATGGAAAGGGCCGCCCGGGGCAGACCACGCCAGGCAGCCCCGGGGTCGCCCGCAGCCCCGTGAGGGTGTCTCGATGCCCGTGTGTGGGGAGGGGGAGGCGTCTGCGAGGGGAGCCCTGAACCCACTGGCACACGGTCCTCCCCAGCTTCCCCTGAGGCCGAAGCCCGTGCGGATTTTATCAAGTCTGCAATTTTCTTCCCCAAACTAAGATTTAAATTCAGCTTTAACCTGAAAGGTCTTTCAGAAACCTCTTCTACAACAAAAAATCATGAAAAGCCCTACAAAGGTGAACTGTTCCCCAGAGACCCCGCCGCAGGAGAGGAGAGGCGGCCGGCGCCCAGCCCCGCGCCCCTGGCTCCCGGGCGCTGCTCACCCCGGGGTCCCCCGAGGGTCCCGAGGGGGCCGGCGGCCTGGCACTGGCATCGGGGGCCGGCGACAGGCGTGGCCTGGCCACTCGCAGGCCGGGGCACCGGGGCCGCCGCGCGGCGGTGGCAGCAGCGTTTTCCGCACATGCAGGCGCCCAGGGCACAGCTGCCGAGGAAAGGTCACCCCACCCGCCTGAGCCTCAGTCTCCTCAGCTGTGAAACGGTCGTAATCTCAGCAGTCGCCTCACCGAGTTGCCGTGAGAACTAAGGGAGAGAAAGGCCCACGAGAGGCGCACCAGAAGCACGGATTCCGGCTGATCGGAGGCACCAGAGGCTTGATCAGACAAGGCGAGGAGACCAAACCTCCAAACTCCGAGGCTGCAGCCCAGCCGGGAAAGGGGCTCTCGGTGGCACCGCCTGGGTGGAGGGGACGAGCGAGGCCTCTGCCCTTGGCCCTGCGGCCAGTCACCCTGCAGGGGCCGCAGGCACCCGTGCGCTGCCAGCCGCGGTGTTTGGGGCTGGGTCCATCGCTCTGTGTTGGGGCAAACGTGTTCCTCCTCTACCTGAAGACGGAGACCCTTACCTGTAACGATGCCGTTTTTCTCCAGGGGCTCCTGCCAGCTGACCTTGAGAGACGTGTCCAGGATCTCTGTGAAACTCAGGTGTCCCACAGGTCCCGGTTCTAGCAATTAAACACAAAGACACCTGTTAGCACGATAACCCAATACTCTCTGGTCAGATTTGTGTGGAACGTTCTCACTGTGGAAGGGGGCAGGGAGCTGGGCCAGAGCCCGCGGGAAATGTCAGAGAAAACCCAGAAGGGACAGGGAGTCCGAGGTGTTGAAGGTGACCCGGCTACGGTCACATAGATTATCTCACTCGGCCTCATGCCGGCCTCGCCAAGAACTGCAGAGACTGGCGGCAGGAGAGGTAGACACAATCCCTTCTCTGTCTTTCCCCTGATCTGATCTGATTGGCACAACCAGGTGGCTGGATCCCGAAAGCAACCGCGTGCACCGGCGTCCCCAGAGGCCTCTGCAGCCGTGTCATGTGTCTGGCTTGTGTGGGGACAGAGCCGGGAGCCCTGGCCTGGAGGCAGTCCCGGCCACACCTGGCTGCAGAGCAATGCCTGCTGACCTGATCCAGAATTCCAGGCCGCAACCCTTACTCTCCCCAGGGGCCCCAGGGGCAGGGCGGGCGCGAGAAATTTCCAGCAAAACGGCATGTTTCCCTGGAGTTTCCCTGACCGTAGCCCCTCCTAGTGCAGGAGGGCAGAGTGGTGGAGCTGCGATTTAACGCTGGGCTCAGCGGGGTTCAAGCCTGGCCCCTCTGCTTGCTGGCCGTGCGTTACTTAAGCTCTCTAAGCCTTAGTTTGCTCATCTGTGAAACAGGGCAAATAAAAATAACTCACTCTGCAAGGTAATCGTGAGAAGAAATGGAATAAAACACAGAAGCGCCTAGCGTGTCCTGGCACCACAAAAATGCTGATTGACGTTGGCTGCTATTGTTACTAGTTGTACGTTATCGTACCATCAGAATATAAAGCCATTTCTAAGATGAGCTTGCTGTCACTTTGAAGAGCACCGGAGAGAAAAGGGCTGAGAGGCCACAACAGGAGTTCAACAGATCCAAGATCACGGATTCTCAGAGCCGGAGGGACATTACGAATCTGCTCGGATCCCTCCCCGACTTTGCGGCAGTGAAATTCAACGCCAGGCCCAGGGCAGTGAAGCAACTGCCCGAGGATGCAGAGTCACCAAGCCCAGAGCTGGGCCTGGCACGGGGGCCTCCTGCTTGCTCTGGAGGGACCGCAGGGCTGTCCGGGGGCTCAGCAGTTGTGGCACACAGGCTTAGTTGCTCCGCGGCATGTGGGATCTTCCCGGGCCAGGGCTCGAACCCGTGTCCCCTGCATTGGCAGGTGGATTCTTAACCACCGCGCCACCGGGGAAGCCCACATTTCACTCTTTGAGTGTGGAACATGGTAAAATGGAACGGCTGTCAAGACCATCTCATCCTCCCCCAATTTTGAGTTTCCAGAAAGACATTCTGATGGATTTTTGAAATGACTTGTTCTTTTTTCAACCGATAGAGCAGCAAAGAAAGCTTTTTGTTCCTTTTCTATTCTCAGTGTTTCTGCTTCCTGGATTCCTTCCCAAATATCCTTGTCCTCTAGCTCTGCTGGAACCAGCTGGCAATGTCTAGGCTTAAATTTATATTCTGTTTCCTCTCTACTGTGCCTCCTGCCTCCCACACCCTGGCCCCAAGTTCTTATTTCATCAGAGCTTTGGAGGAGGAGGCCAGCTGGATGTGGAGCCAACCTGGCGCCGTCCGCGCTGTCACTACAGAGCGATGGGGGCCATTTCTCCAGCACCCAGAGTCCCATGTCCTCTTTTAAAGGCCGCCCCCCCAGAGCTGACAGCAGCCCTACCTCCCCCGTTTCAGTGAGATCGTCCCTATTTACAAGGATGCTCTATCTTTCTAAGTAGGATGAACAGGCTCCCTGCCTATCAAAAAAATGGTGGCTCAGTTAGAAAATTCTAAAAAGATGACATCACTGCCATTGTTCTCAATTCCCAAGACATTCCTAATTTCTCTTTTCCTTACTAATGGTGGGCCTGGCTGCCTTTAAGGTTCTGTTTCCTGGCTGCACAGCATTATGGGATGTTTCCCCATAGTTTGTGTCTGTCTGTTTAACTGGCAACAACAGGGCTTTTCTAGTAAAGAATTCAGCCAGGAGTCTTCTCTCATTTATCTGAAGAAGTTCTCTGCTTTTGCCACTTTTTATTTTTAACAAATGTCCTCTGGAAAATAAAACCTGATATCCAGTTGGACCTGGCTGTGGTTGGAGCTGAGATGCGGCCCTGGCCTCATCTTTCAATAATGAAAGAGAGGAAAACGTCCAAATGATGAAGAGCCATGAGGGGTGCTTGACAGCCGCTCCTAGAATTCACTACCACCTTCCTTAATTATGGGGACTCTCCCCTCCCACCCCGCTTGCAAACGTAAAGCTGTTAGGCTGTGTTTTCCTACAGAGGAGTGGAGCACGGACCCTCCGAGCAAGCAGAGCTTCCCTTCTTCTTCCAGAGGCCCCTCTGCTCGCCACCCCCTGCACTGTCCCCGGACCAGCCTCCCCTCACATGACGGTGCCAGAGGCCAGTGAGTCTCCCGTTTCTCTTACGCCCGCCTGATTCCCAAAGCGACTGCATCCACTTAGGTGGATGGCACTGATTTCAGATATTTCCATCTGTGGTTAGACCACGTGCTCAATTATATTCCCTCAATTATTTTCCTCGGAAAATAAGGTCACGATCGCTAATTGCTAGGACTCCCAAATCTATGTCTTCAGACTCTCTGCTGCCCATTGGCCACACCTGCCTCCATGTGAGTGTGATCCGACTAAACCCAGCGTCCTAACCCTGGACCTGTTTCCCACCTTTCAGTCACGGGCATCACCATCTGCCCCGTCACCTACGCCGAAGTATGTGGAGTGATCCTGGAGAACCCCTTCTTCCCACCCCCTAAGTCTAACCAGTCCCCAGTTCTCTGTGACATGCCTCTAGCGTCTCCCCTACTGCTGGCTCCACCGCTGGTGTAGAGGTGCACATAATTATTTGCCTTCTTCCCAGATTGCATCACCTTTATCTCTAGCCCATCATCACAAAACCTCCAGACAGAGCTGTTGAAACACTCAAGTCATAGCCCTAAGGGAAATCCCTCTGTGGTTCCCCAATGCCTAGACTATCTCTGTCCAAGCGTGTTAACTTAGCAGTTGAGACTCTTCTGGGTCAGCTCCCAACTTGTTCTCTAGGGTCACCCCCCCCCTCCCCCCACAGGCTACACTGAAGCTGAGCTAAATACCTCATACCCTCTCACACTCTCTTCTACTCTCTTTGCCTTTACGGGTTCTATTTCTTCTCAACCATTCTCGGCATCAAAAGCTCATCCATCAGGGCTGACCTCAGTTCTCAGCTCCTCCACAAGACCGACCTGACTCTCCCAGGTATTTTCTGTCACTCCTCACTGGGCTGCCACAGCCACTGGTAACGACCTCCTTCCTCAGCGGCACTGACCTCAGTCCTGTCCACGTCAGATCTGATTAGGCTGGGAGCTCTAAAGGCAGAGGCTGTGCTTACTTATCTCTGCTCCCCCTTCAACACGCAGCTGGCTACCTCTCACATAACAGGTATTCTACAAACCTCGGAATGGAAGTACACATACATGTTTGTATGTCGGATAGATGGATGAATGAATCCCCTGTAATTATGACAGGCCCAGTACACACAGAACTTGATGAGGTAGTCTTAATATTTTTTTTTAAAAAGAGAAGGCTACAATCTGACCAACTGTCTCCTTTAATCCTAAAATCTGATGAGGGCTATATAAAGTTTATAATTATAAGGCAGATTCCAAAGCAGAATACACATTATATTTTCAAGAACTCATGAAACCTTAACTGAGATTGATCATATTCTGGGCCATAAAACAAACCTCAATAAATTTAAAAGAAGTGAAATTATGCAAAGTGTGTTCTTTGACTCTAATGGAGCCAAGCTAGAAGTCAATGGCAGAAAGACAACAGGAAAATCTCCAACACATGGAAATTAAATGGCACACTTCTAAATAATCCATGGGTCAAAGAGGAAGTCTCAAAGGAAATAAAAATATATAGAGCTCAGTGAAGATGAAACAGAACATATCAAAATATGTGGGATGCAGCTAGAGCAGTGTGAAGAGGAAAATTTATAACACTAAGTGCTTACATCAGAAATGAGGACAGACCTCAAATCAACGATCTAAGTGCTTACCCCAAGAAATTAAAAACAGAAAAGCAAAATAAACCCAAATCAAGCAGAAGGAAGAAAATAATAAGAGCAGAAATCCATGAAATTGAAAATAAGAAAACGATAGAGAAAAATTAATGAAACAAGATAGCGGTTCTTCAAAAAAATCAATAAAATTGATAAATTTCTAGGAAGAATGACCAAAAACCTCCACAAAAAAACAGAAGAAAGAATGAAATAGGGAATATAACTACATATTTTGCAGCCACTAGAAAAACAATAAGGAAGTACTACCAACAACTTTACACTCAGAAATTCAACAACTTAGTGGATTGATTCCTTGAAAATCACAAACTACCAAAATGAAATAGACGACTGAACAGTACTATAATCATTAAAGAAACTGAATTTATAATTTAAAAACTCCCAAAAAAGAACTCTCCAGGAACAGAGGATTTCACTGAAAAATTCTACCAAACATTTAAAGAAGAATTAATACCAATTTTACACAACCTCTTCCAGAAAATAGAAGAGTACGAATTTATTTTATGAGGCCAGTATTATGCTGATACCAAAAACAGACAAAGACGATAAATACAGTAAAGTAAAATTTCAGACCAATATCTATCATGAACTTAGATGTAAAACATCTTCCATAAGGTATTAGCAAACTGAATCCCACAACATGGACAATAATTATATACCATGACCAAGTGGGATTTATTCCAAGCATGCAAGGTTTGTTCAACATTTGAAAATCAATCCACCTTATCAATTAACAAACAAAAAAGAAAAATCATATGGTCATATCAATTGATGCTGTAAAAGCAATTGAAAAAATTCAACATTTATTCATGACAAGAACTCTCAGCAAGTTAATATCAGAGGGAAATTACCTCAACTTGATAAAGAACAGCTATAAGAAATATCATACTTAACAGTGGAAGACCAAATGTTTTCTCTCTAAGATCAAGAACAAGGCAAGAATGTCTGCTCTCACCACTCTTATTCAACATAGTACTAGAAATTCTAGCCATTGCAACATGGCAAGAAAAAGAAATAAAGGACATATAGATTAGACAGGAAGAAAGGGTAGGACATGGATATGCCTATAAAAGAAGAATCTTTGTGGTATTGGAACCATGCAGTATCTTGATTGTGATGGTAGATACACAAATCTATACATGTCGTAAGTTGCATAGAACTAAACACACATACACGCATGCATGTGCGCACGTGCGCACGCACACACGAGAACAAATAAAACTGCAGGGATCTAAATTGGATTGATGGGTTGCATCAATGTAAATATCCTGGTTGTGATATACTATACTTTTGCAAGTGTTACCATTGAGGGAAACTGGGCAAAGTGTACATGGGATCTTAGTATTATTTCTTACAAGTTCATGTGAATCTATAACTATCTCAATAAAATTTCAGTTAAACAAAAAGCAGGTAGCAGATCAAAGTCAGAGTATGGGAAGAACATCAGGGATCAGTTAATAGTGGCAGAGTTACTTTTTATCTTTTTAATGGAAGGAACATCAGTGGTCTCAGAGGGTCAAGAAATCCATTTCTATTCTTCCTGTGTCACTAATTTGACACAGACCTTGAGTCAATTCAAGGTGGTTACAGCAGAGTAGTGGAGTGAAAGCCAGGTGGCTATGGGTTATGGGGAGCGGGAGAGGTTAGGAGTCAGAGTAATCGTTTATACTGAGAGCTGGGTGACTCAGTGGGCAGCACGGTCAGGGAGTTGGCACTTCTGGGTGAGGGAGACCTGAGCATATTTGTGGGCTGAGGAAAGGTCAGAGTCTTCATCCTCTGAGAGCGGAGGGAAGAGGACCAAGAGTGAGAACATAGGGAAACTCAGACGGAAGGGGGAAAGCGAGGAAGCTCATCCTGCACGGCCTTGACCTCTGTAAATGTCATCTGCTGGGAGGACAGTGAAGCTGGGTCTCAGGGGGCAGGGCAGAGCGGAGCAGTGGATGACAGCACCGAGCAGAGGTAAGTACAGAAGGTCGGACCACAGCCAGAGCCCAGCTGAGATGGGAGAGGAGGAAGCTGGAGGAGAGATAAGTGGCAGCCCTTTTCAACTTATTTAAGTTTTAATTCTCCTTATAAAAGAGTACATACTCATTGTCGCAAAGAGAATATGCAGAGAAATAAGAAGAAAATAGTAAAAGATACCCATAATCATGTCACATGGAGATAACAACTGTCGGAATTGTGATATATTTCCTTCAAGGTCTTTCCTCAGCTAATATGGTCTTATACAAGTGTATCTGTATCAAATTTGTAACTCATATAGTTTTGTATACTGTTTTTTTTCCCACGTAACATTAGATCAAGACCGTTTCCTCGCAAAACTTCTTTTTAATAACTACAAAATATTTAGTATATTGTCATTCCATAGTTTTTCAATTATCTCCCTTTGGACCATTTGAATGTTTTTCATTTTTTTTCCAATTACTAATAATTGTAATTAACCTCATTGCATATAAATCTTTGTGCACATCTGTGATCATTTTCTCAGAAAATGTTTTCCAGAAGCACCAGTTGGCCTAGGAGCAGAGAAGCAGCTGATCTGAATTGACCAGCTGGAGACAATGGAAAGTCCAGGGTCTTAGAGAGGCGCAGGTGAGATTCCCCTGGGGAAGGTCAGGGACGATATGGGCTGGGAGGCTTTAAGGGAGATTCAAGAAGAAGGTAAGGGGATTGGAAGTTGAAATCTGAGTGAAGAGAAGTCTAGCAAGACAAGACCAAAGGCTGACTGTACAGCTGGGACTGGACTGTCTCTCTTGTCCTCACAGCTCCTTCCTCTAGCCAGGTTTCCTTCCATACTCCACAGACCACCTCTGCCAAACATTATTACTACTTTCAATGACTTATCTCCCCAGGGTGAGCAGACTGTAAACACACTGAGAACATGGAGTTTCCTAGTGACCCACCTTTGCTCTTGCCCTGTGCTGGATATGACAGTGGCCCAAACCTCTTTGACAATTGACTAAAGGCTATTGATAAGACACCTGGAAAGGAGTACTCACTGTCTTCATGTGTCCGTATGAGCTGAGGCGTGCTTGGAGGCCCGTCCCCCGGAGTGGTGAAACACAGAACTGATGTGAAGTAAGCAGTAAACTTCTTCAAGTTCGTTATGTACCCATGGTGGACTCCATGGAAATCTGGAGCAATGGTGACGACAGTGACGGCCTCGGGGACATCGGCTGGCCACGCCAGAAGCTGGGATGGAACAGGGTGAAAAAGAGATTCTTTTAATTGCATGTCTTCACCCTCAAGTCTGCACCAGAATTTTATTTCACAATTAAAATGTCTTCAAAGAAAGCAAAGTTGTAATTAAGAAGCCCCATACATCCTACATCTTATAATCTCACTGAAAAATATTGAGTTTAAAAGATATCTCATAGATTATTGAGTACAAATATGTATATTTATATATATATTTTATACATGTGTATATAAATAAAATATCTACTCTAACTCATGTTGGAAAAATGGACCTCCTCAAACCTTCACCTTCTGTTCACTTAAACATGTTACAGAACATATTTATTTTTCAACATTTAGAAATAATTATGACATTACTGTTATTCAACTGCATCAGTACAATCGAACATCAATACAAATATTTTTCTAGTTAGGCACCTATGCTGATTCAAAAAGAAGCCCCTGGTTCAATGGGAACAATGTTAATTATTTATAATTTATATGACACCAGTTTTCTAAAAAGGATTTTAGGAGACTGATTATAACATTAAAGAAATATAGTATATATACACATTCCAAGGGAAGTTGTTTTAATGTTTTGGCAACATTATGTATGAGTGTGACTTTTAATTCCTCTGACACCAAACATTTCTAGGGTTAACTAGGTCTGAAAATTGACACTCTGCACGACAAGGAGCATATTTATATCGATTAGGCTGACAACCAAGCCATTGAATGAACACCCCAGTCTCGCCAATAAGACCTGACGGGAGAGTCAAGAAGGCAGAATCAACTTCGTTGATCAATATGATTTCCTTTCTAAGAAGCTTCTGACTGTAGATACCTCTGGGGGGGGGGGGGGGAAAAGGCAGGACAAATTTCTAGCTATGTCTGCCTTTCTAGAGAAAAACAAGTGTTTCAGTAAGTTGAATCCAAATGGAAAAAAAAATTAACTGTGTGTCTGAGGAAATAATACTCTGTGAATCTGAAATGACCAAGTTTTCAAGCAAACTCTCTATAAAGATATTCCCTGAGTTCACCTGTTGTCACAGAAGATTAGCGAACATACTGCAGGTAACATTCATGTGGTCTCCCAGTCCAGCCAGGAGATGCTGATCTAAAAGGAAAGGTAACCTGTACTTTTGGAAACTGCATCCGGGTACATCTCTGAAGGTAACATATTCTGGTACTCAGAGAAAGGGCAGATAGGAGTCTGTCCTTGTCTCTAATTCAGTCCGGATAGGTGCCCCGAGTCAGCTGGTCCCAGTTCTACAAACAGAACTTTCCCTAAAGTAGCGAGAGGGGGACCTACTTATCCTTACTTGGTAGAAACATCACTCAGTTGCACCCAGTGTGCTTTGAGAGGACGCCCTTCCAGGAAGAAGTGGTTTGTACACGTGCTGATTCCAATCAACAGGGATAAGTCTCCCACTGGTCATTTTAAAATGGACGGCTTTTCTCATAACATTGCTCAGTTCTATATGAACCATCCTCTTTTTTCTTTCTTTTTGGTTTTTGGCCACACTGCGCGGCTTGCGGGATCTTAGTTCCCCCACCAGGGACTGAACCTGAACCCTCGGCAGTGAAAGTGCAGAGTCCTAACCACTGCACTGCCAGGGAATTCCCGTGCACCATCCTCTTGATAACCGATAATTTGAGTTTCTGAACCAGTATAGCTGATGAAAAGACCTTGGATAAAAGGTGACCCCAGCAGGTCGACACGCTCTGTAACCGGATGCCGTGGGTTCCTGATGAAATGAGGGGCGGGCAGTCCCCTCACTCATCACAAGACCGTGACACACCACGACAGCCGCCCGGAGGCTGTGGCCCAAGGCGCCTACCTTGTAGCCCTGGTTGATGCCATTGATGAACTGCTGGGGTGGAGGGTTCCACAGGAGCTGGATGGTCGTGGAGTTCACGGCTTCCGCCTGCACGTTCTGCGGGGGCGAGGTCGGCACTGCTCCAGGGCCGCCGAGGGAGACAGCGGGGCACGCGGCCGGAGGCGCGGGGCAGGGGGAGGAGAAGAGACTCTTAGCTGCTGCTCACGATTCACCGGCGATCGCAGCACTGAGAACGGGGAGGGTGATGGACCTTTGGGGAAGCTAATCGTGACGTTACAAAGAAGAAGAACTGGGCGACTTCTCATTTTCTGCTGGGGAATTCTTTAAGGCACACGCAGAAAAGTGGACCGGATCACCTTAGCCCCACGGGCGAGCCTTTCCTAGGGATCCCAGGACGGATAGCAAACAAAAGCCTTCTCTGATTTTTTTTTCAGTTACCCGATATTTGAGATCAAGGCAAGGTTTCATCCAGAAATCTGCCTTCCCTGTTATATATCACATTGTTTCAAGCCCAATTATCCTTCACATGAAAAAAAAAATCCCTTTTCATAGGTATTGTTATTTATTCATTTGTAGGCTAAATTTCTCTTTGTCTGCCATAGAAATTACCATTTAAAAAATTTCCACTTTCCACTTCTTTTATTGAACAGCTACTGAACCCAATTATATACCTGCCCAGTGGCCTGTCTTCAAGGAAGTCATATTCTAGGGGAGGCACTCATACAACTGAAATAGGCAAGTGACTCTAGAAAACACACAGGGCAGAGCCTCTGCCCTAGGAAAGCATGGAAGGCCTCACATCAGAAGACACTTGCACTAGGTCTGGGATAGAACTTTGAGGAGGGAAAGGCCTTGAGAAAGGCATTCGCACCTGAGAAAATGGAGTGAGCAAAGGCGTGGTATTATGAAAAACCTGGTGAACGGTGAGAAAACAGTGAGCATGGCTGGACATGGTGTCCAGGGGGTGAGGGGGCGGAGGTAGTAGACAGGTCACTGTGGGGATGGCCTCACATGCCAAACACAGTGGGCAACAGTGTATACGGTAGGCAGTGGGGAATCAAAAGCCTTGGAAAACAGCAGTGACGTGACATGGGCAGCTTTTTAGGACGATAACCTCAGTGGCCTCTGGAGAGGGCACTAGTCCACTGGCTGTGCCATACAACGTTTTGCAGGATGCAAAGGAAGGTCCTGGTTCTTTAGGAGCTTGTTCCAAAAGAAAGACACTGAATCCCAAAGGATCCTTTGGCTTAAGGTACAGAAACAAAGACAAGAGTCTCTTAGCACAAAACACGTGAGGACAGAGCACGGTCCTGTTAAAAATTACTACACCTTTCATTACGCTCTTCTTCAGAAGCTCATCTCATTAGGCAGAGGTGAAAAACATAGAATTCATCCAAGCCCCTTCAGTCACGCTCCAAGCCACCTGTCTTTTCCCATCTGCTCTGGCTGTGCTATCTCTGGGTCCCTCCCTCAGTAAGTCACCAAGAAGACTGTCCCACTTCCCACTCAGCACCCATCCAACATTTGTGGACTAAAAATGGCCACGGGGATTGCTTTGCCTAGGCAAAGTTGGAAAGAACATCGCAGCCATTAAGCATGAGAAAAAGCTGAACAAACGATAGAGTCCTAACTTTTCTTGAGCCCGTAAGGAAGCTGAGGTCACGGGGCAACGAAGTGTCTGAAATATAAGAAAAGATGGACCTCCCCAAGGAGTAGGAATGTGAACATGGGCTCGCTTGTGACAGAGCATGAGAGAAAGAGCAATGGACACCACACAATTGGGAAAATTCAGCTGAAATTCTTAATGAATTGTTAAAGGCTGAATGTAGGCTAGCAAGGGAGTATAGAAAGTCTGTGCTGCAGATACACAAAAAGGTACAATGCATGTAAGACAAAAAAACAAGAATAACAGCCTTTCTCATCAGAAACTATGTGAACCAGAAGGTAATGGGGTGATATCTTTAAAGTACTGATAGAAAAATCTATTACCCTGGAATTCTATATTCTGTGAAAATATCTTCTAAATATGAAAGCAAAATAAAGACATTTTCAGAAAGACAAAAACTGAGAGAATTCATTACTGGCAGACCTGCATGCACTATGACAAATGTTAAAGGAATATGATATCAGACACCAAAACTTTAGATCTATGCAAAGAATTGATGACTTCTGGAAATGGTTAAAATGAAGTAAATATAATGTATTTTTTTCTTATTTTGGCTCACTCTCAAAAAATAGTAGCAATTTATTGTGGGCTTATAACATAGGTAAGAATAAAATGACTGACCACAATAGCACAAAAGGTGGGAAGAAGGGATTGAAAGTATACTGTTACAAGGTCCCTACATTATACACACAGTGGATTTCAAGAGACATTGTAATTAATGAATGATATATATTTTAAACGCCAGAGTAATCACTAAACAGATTTGAAAAAGAGATATAAATAAGGCAAGAGTAGGAAAAATAATGTAATTGTAAAAATATCTAATGAATCAGAAAGCAGGCAGGCAAAAGGAAGAGAAAAGGAAAAAAATAAGAGAGAGAACAAATAGAAAACAATTAACAAGATGGCAGGTTTTAATCCCATCCTATCAACAGTTACATCAAATATATAATGTAATATATTATCAATATATTTTATTGTCTATACCAATAAAAGAGAGATTATCAGTTGGATGAAGAGCAAGACCCAACTACACGGTGTTTAAAACAACCCCACTTTGAATATGAGGACACAAATAGCTTAAAAGTAAGAGAATGGAAAAAAATACATGAAACACTAATTAAAATGAACCTGGAGTGGTTATATTAATATCAGTCAAAGTAAATACCCTACCAAGGAATAAAACCAATGATAAAGAGGGATATTATATAATGATGACGTGATCTATTCACCAAGAAGACTCAGCAATTCTAAATGTGGATGCAACAGAGCTTTAAAATACGAAAGGCAAAACTGAAAAAACTGAAAGTAAAAACTAGACAAATCTATTAGTATAGTTGGTGACTTCAACACTCCTTTATTTAAAAAAAAAAAAAAAAGGTAGACAAAGAATATCAGTAAGGATCTACAAGACCAGAACCACATCATCAAGTAACTTGACCTACATAATATTTCTTTCGAAATCTACCCAGTAACAACATAATACACATTCTTTTCAAGCACACATGGAACTTAACTGAGATGGACATATTTGAAATATACATGTCATATAAAACAAACTTAAACAAGTTAAAAATAACTGAAATCACAAAAAGTATGTTTTATGACCCAACAGAATTAAACTTGAAATTAATGATAGAAAGATATGTGGAAAATCCCTAAAAACTTCAAAATTAAGGAGCACATTTCAAAATAACCCATGAGTTAAAGAGGAAATCACATGGAAAGTTAGAAAGCATTTTCAGTTTAATGAAAGTGAAAAACACAACATATCAAAATTTGGGGATGTAGAAG
This sequence comes from Balaenoptera musculus, assembly GCF_009873245.2. Lineage (NCBI taxonomy): Eukaryota > Metazoa > Chordata > Mammalia > Artiodactyla > Balaenopteridae > Balaenoptera > Balaenoptera musculus. The sequence continues at coordinate 85,438,630 of NC_045799.1, forward strand.
TGTTAGAGGGGAATTTATAGCATTTAGATGTTTATATTAGAATCTAAACTTCTACTTTAAGAATCTATGAGAGTAAATTAAACCTATGGAAAGAAACAGTAAAGAAAAAGAGCAGAAATCAATGAAACAAAAATAAACAATAATTGAGAAAATCAATGAATGCAAAAGCTGGTTCTTTTAAATATCAATAAACTCTTAGCCAGACTGATCAAGAATAGACAGAAATCACAAATTACCAACATCACCAATATCAGGAGACACCTCTATAAACCCTACTGAGAGTAAAAGAATAAAGGAACATTTTGAGTATCTTTATGCTCATTAATTCAACAACTTAGACGAAATGAACAAATTCTTTAAAAGAAAGACACTTCCAATCTACTCAAGAAGAAATAGATGACCTGAATAGTCAAACAGCTATCAAATATTTGAATACAAAATTAAACCCTTCCAACAAAAAAAGCTCTAAGCACATAAGGTTCACTGGCTAATTCTACCAAGCATTTGAAGAAGAATGAAATAAAAGACATTCTAAAGCATTATCCTGACACCAAAATAAGAAACAGATGTTGAAAAAAAAAAAAAGAAAAGAAAACTACAGGCCAAATATCCCTGAGAACACAGGTACAAAAATCCTTAATAAAATATTAGAAAGTCAAATTCAGCAATATGTAAAAATCACAATTTATCCTAATCAAGTGGGGTTTATCTTATAAACATAAGGCTGGCTCAATATTTGAGTATCAATCAGGGTAATTCAACATTATCAATAGAATTTTAAAAATATCATCATCTTAATAGATTTAGAAAAAGAATTTGACAAAATTCAACCTCCAATAGTGATTAAAAAAAACCTCTCAAAGTAGGAATTCAAAGGAACTTACTAAACTTGCTAAGGGGCATCTGTAAAACACCTATAACCAACAACTTATTTAAGATGAAAAACTGAATGCTTTCCCCTAAGATCAGCAACAAAGCAAAGGTGTCTTTCTTACCATTCCTATTCTGGAAGGGCAAGCTGGTGCAGTAATCCAAGAAAAAGAAATAAAAGGCATACAGATAGAAAAGGAAAACAAAACAAAACAAAACAAAAAAACTCTCTCTATTCACGGACAATATGATCATCCATGTAGAAAATTCCTCAGTCTACCAACTATATACTCCTAGAACTGAAATTAGCAAGATTATAGGATACAAGATCAAAACACAGAAGTCAATTATATTTTGAAACATGAGCAATGGACAACTGGAAATTGAAATTAAAAATTCAGTACTGGGGCTTCCCTGGTGGTGCAGTTGTTAAGAATCCGCCTGCCAATGCAGGGGACACGGGTTCGAGCCCTGGTCCGGGAAGATCCCACATGCTGCGGAGCAACTAAGCCCTAAAAACTTGCGCGTCACAACTACTGAGCCTGCGCTCTAGAGCCCGCGAGCCACAACTACTGAGCCCACGTGCTGCAACTACTGAAGCCCGCGTGCCTAGAGCCCATGCTCTGCAACAAGAGAAGCCACCACAATGAAAAGCCCGCACATCACAGCGAAGAGTAGCCCCTGCTCGCCGCAACTAGAGAAAGCCCACGAGCAGCAACGAAGACCCAACGCAGCCAAAAATAAATAAATAAAATAAAATAAAATAAATTCAGTACCATTTATATGGCAGTTAAAACATGAAATAGATATAAATTTAACAAACTGTATGCAAGATCTGTATGCTGAAAACTGATGAAAGAAATCAAAGTCCCAAGTAAATGAAGAGTCGTATATTAATGGACTGGAAGACAACATAACAAAGATGTCAATTCTCCCCCAATTGATCTACAGGTTGAATGTAATCCCAATCAAAATTGCAGCTAGCATTTTTTAGAAATTGAAAAGTTGACTTTAAAATTTATATGGAAAAACAAAGAAATTAGAATAGCAAAATCAATTTCAAAAAAGAAGAACAAAATTGGACAACCTTTACTACATGATTTCAAAACTAACTATAAATCTATAGTAATTAAAACAAAGTGTTACTGGAGAAAGGAGGAACACATCGATCAATAAAACAGAGTTCAGAAATTATTCACATACATATCAGTTGGTTTTTGACAAAAGCACAAAGGCCAACTGTGGAAAAAGATAGTTTTTTCAACAAATGGTGCTGGAACAAACTGGACATTCATATGCCAAAAAAACCCACAAAAACCAATCTGGATCCGTACCTTACACCGTATATGAGAACTAACTCAAAATGGATATGGATCACATGCTTAAATGTAAATCTATAATTATAAAAAATAATAGTTAGTTAATCTAAATAATAGTTAATCTAGGAAAAAATAGTTGTGATGTTGGGTTAGGCAAAGATTTCTGGATATGACAGCAAGGGTACAACCCACGAAAGAAGAAAACTGATAAATCTGACTTCATCAAAATAGTAAACTTCTGATCTATGAAAGACACCTGTTGAGAAAATGAAAGGAGAGGCCTCAGATTGGGAGAAAATACTCGTAAGACACATATCCAATAAAGGACTTTTATTCAGAATATACACAAAAAACTTTCAAAACTCAATAATAAGAAAACCAAAAACTCAAAAAATTGTCAAAAATAATTAAATAGTTACTTCAACAAAGAAAATATAAAGATAGAAATAAGCACATGAAAAGGCCCTCAATCGACATCACCGGCCACCAGGGAAATTAATTCGTGATGTGATACCACTATATACCTACTAGAAGAGTTAAAATAAAACAATGACCAGATTTTACTGAAGATGCAAAGCAACTGAAACTCTCATACTTTTAATGGGAATGCAGAATGGTAACAGTTACTTGGAGAACAGTTTGGTAGTTTCTTACGGAGTTAAACATGCTCTAGCCGTACAATCCAGCAGTCCTGCTCCTGAGTATTTACGCAACAGAAGTGAAAACTTAAGTTCACGTAAAACTCCGTATGCCATGTTTATCGCAGTTTTAGTAATAACCGCCCTAAACTGGAAACATCCCAAAGCCCTTCAGCTGGTGGAGAGGAAAACGAACTATGGTCCGTCCACGGGATGGAACACTGCTCAGCAGTGAGCGGGAAGGAACGCCTCACTCTCACCAACAACGCAGGTGGGCCTCGAATGCATTACACTAGGGAAAGGGGCCCGACTCCAAAGGCTACATGCCGGGTGTTCCCATGTTTATGATATTCTGTAAAAGGAGAAGCTAAAGGAGGGAAAACACGCATGGCTGCCACGGGCTAAGGGTAGGGGCAGAGCTGTACCCTCGAGGTAGAATTCTACTGTATGTCAGTTATACCGCAATAAATCTGACTTTAAAAATGCTGCAGATTCTTTGATGCTTTTTCTCATCTAGACGTGGTGTCTGTGTTTGGACCCCCTGAATGCAGGCTCTGTGACTATTTTGACCGAGAGAATACAACCCAGGCCTTAATGAACTAGAAGCTTCTACTCCTTATCTCTAGAACGGTCCTTTCTGGGAGCCCCGAGAGGCCATGGCGGGAGTCTGGCGACCCTGCAGCCACCATGCTGGAGAGGCTGTGTGCAGGGGCCCAGGTGGACAGTCCCAGGGTGCCCGGCCTCACAGCCTTCCCTGCTAAGGCACCAACACGTGAGTGAACCCATCTCCCCTCCCCCAACACCCAACCGCCAGCCCAGCCCATCTGCCAACTGACCGGACACAAGGCACTGCCCCTCCGGGCTCAAATTCCCAGCCCACCCAACCACGAGATATGATGCGACGGCGCTGCCTTCAGCCTCTAAGTTTATTCTACAGCAATGGGTAACCGGGACAATCTCCCCCGGAAGAAAGAAGGAAAAGGGGAGGAAGGAGAAAAAGAGGGAAAGGGAAGGGGAAGGAAAAATATCAAGAGCCGTTGGGAAAGGACTGAAAAGAGCTGTGACTTTTCCTCTTAGAACCCACGCTCTCATTCTTTGCAGGCTTAGCTCTGGGATTTCATTTCCAATCACTGACTCCGAAATTCCATACAACTTTCCAGTCAAATGTTGTTATATTCTCTAAACTAAGACCATACGGATCAAACACTTTAATAAAATGGCATTTTGCGTAAACTAAATGAGCAATAATCTCCTGCTGTTCTTGGCTTTGCTTTGCTTTGGTGTCACGTATCAGCCATGCTGAGAGGCACTCACTGGCCTGGTTCTTCTGGCCCTTCACCCTAAAGTCAGTGCCCCTCACCCCACCCCAGGACCCAGGACCCAGGCCTCCAGCCCTCCAGCCCTGGCTGACCCGGTTAAGAAGGCAATTCCCCCGCCCTTCTCATTACCCAAGACGGCACACAACCATGAGACTCGAGAACCACTCTGCTTGTGCCATCCTCACATCAAAGCTCCCAGGGTCCAGCCCTTTTGCACACACTCTCCACCCCAAAGTCACAGGATAGAGGTTCTGAAGCCTCAGATTCCTTTCTCTTACCCATCCTGGGTTTTACTCCAAAAACTGCCAATTTTTCTCAGCCCTCTTCTCTCTCAGATCCTTCAGCTTCTCTTTTTCCTAATTATTGTCATCAAAAGTGACTCACAGATTTGCGGACAACGGGATTAAAAATTCCCTCAAGTGAGAAGACCTGCAGCCCATAAATCCTTCTAGACAGTGCTTCAAACAAACGTGTCACTATGGCTGAAAGGTCTTAATTAGCGACGGTTACGTAACCCTGCCCTTCTGGGAAAGGCCGGGCTTAGGCTCTGAGCTGCCACCGGTCTGCAGAAAGGTGGAGGCCCATGTGTCCAGAGCTGGGTTCCGTCTTCACCAGGATCCCAGCTGGAAGCTGTGCCCTCCTGCTGCTGGGAGTAAGGCCTCCAGGGACGTTTTCTCCCCAGATAATTAGCATTTGAAGTGCCATTCTTTCCAAGCCTCTAACTGCAGGCCTTGAAGAGGCCTGGTAAAGTGACAGGTGTTATGCTTTTCTGTGATTTTCATTGCTCAAAAAAAAATTCATTTTCACCAGATAATTCCCCCAGCATAGATCCCAGTGTGTCCTCGGTCTTAAGTTGGATACAGCGTTAGCTCACTGGATACTGTCTCAATTCTCACAGCCGAGGACAAGGAGCTCTGTGGTGAAGCACCCAGCACTTGAGGACACCTAACGACCAGGTAATGTGAAAGGAAAACCACAGGAGTGGTTTCAGATACAGGAGTCTTTTTCCTTATGGAAAACCGTTTGCAACCTAAAAGAAGGGCCATTTCTGGGAGCTGAGAATGGATTTCTTGGAGAGTGGCGAGTAGGGGGCACTGCAGGGTAGAGTGGTCCCGTCAGGGTGCCGCCCACGGGGTGCACCTGGGCTGGGAGGTACTGATGTCTGTCAACTTTTCACAGTAGTAAACCATTGTTTACAGCCACTCAAAAATTTACAACTGTTGAAATTACATTTGAAAACCATACGTGTGCATTACATACATTGCTAAGTGAAAAAAGGCAATCCGAAAAGTCTACATACCTTAAGAGTCCAACTATATGACATTCTGAGAAAGGCAAAACTGAAGACAGAAAAAGATCAGTGGTTGTCAGGGGTGGGGAGGGAGGGATGAATAGATGGAACACAGGGCTTTTCTAGGGCGAGGAAACGATTCTGTGTGATACTGTAATGGTGGACACATGTCATTCTACATTTGTCCAAGCCCATAGAATGTCCAACACCAAGAGTAAATCCTGAAGCAAACTGTGGATTCTGGGTGATAAACAGGCGTCAGAATAGGTTCATCAGCAATAACAGAGTTACCATCTGGAGGGGAACGCTGACAGTGAGGGACACTGCGGGAAGGGCAGGGGGAGATGGGCTGACAGTGAGGGACGCTGCGGGAAGGGCAGGGGGAGATGGGCTGACAGTGAGGGACGCTGCGGGAAGGGCAGGGGGAGATGGGAAATCCTGCACCGCTGTTCAAATTGGCTGTGAACCTAAAATTCCTCTAAAGTCTATTTAAAAAGTGAAACTATACATAGACTTGTTCGGTAAACCTCCTGAATCCGTCACTATTTTGCACTTTCTACTATACATAGTATCTGCGGCCAGGGGTGCTGGGAGTGGCTAAGCCACGCCTTCCCTGATGCCCACTGGTCCAGCTTGTCAAGCTGAGCTTTACTTTAGCTGCAAGTTGCTTCTCATCAGTGAATCGTTGTTGTTGTTGTGTGTGGGTATTTTTTTCAATTAATTTGGTTAGTATTTTCCCCTAGTCATATATACAGGGCATGTGTGATAATGCTTACGATTATTTTCTGGTATTAAGTGTTCCCCGATAACACATGAATGATTTAAAATCTGTTCTTCTCCCTCATTCCCTTCCTTTCATCTTGGATAGTGATGTAAACTCAGCAAGATCTGATTCTTGATGAAATTTCAAAATGAATCATTTTTTAGAAATTTAAAAACATGTTTAAAAATAACAACCTACAGAAGACATAGAAAATGGACTCGAGGACATGGGGTGGGAGGGTGAAGTGACAGTAGCATCGACATACATACACTACTGAACGTAAAACAGTTAGCTGGTGGGAAGCAGCCGCATAGCACAGGGAGATCGGCTCGGTGCTTTGCGATGACCTAGAGGGGTGGGATAGGGACGGTGGGAGGGAGACGCAAGAGGGAGGGGATATGGGGATATATGTATACATACAGCTGATTCACTTTGTTATACAGCAGAAACTAACGCAGTATTGTGAAGCAATTATACTCCAATAAAGATCTATTAAAAAACAACAAAAAAAGGATTCCTTGGTGCTCAACTGTAGAATCTGAAGAAAAGAAAGCAAATATGTGAAAGTACATGGTACTGGTCTTGGCAAGGGTGGCCATCATGGCTTAGTAAGTAATGAAGCAGAGAATGAATGGGTCCATCCGAATTCCAAGCGTCTGCTTCCCACGGAAGAAGAGGAATCAGAGAAGGATGCAAGGGTATGCTTCCCAGGGGGCTTTGGAAGGCAGTGAGGGTCACTGGCCACAGAGGTGACAGCCAGTGATGGAGGAGGAAGGGCAGAGAAAGTGGTGTGGCAGGGAGGTAGGGAACTGTGTGTGTGCATGTGTACACATGTGCATGTGTGTGTGTGTACATGTGTATGTGTGAGGAGAGAGAGGGAAAGAGAATGATTTTTGGCAGTTGCTGATAGTGAAAAAGATCTGATAAAGAGAGAGTCTAAAGAGGATTCTAGGAAGATTTCTGTATGGTATACCTTGTCAATCCCATGAGCCACTTTTTCTCACCTTTAAGATTATCCTTTAAGAACTTGGTGTCAGATACACACTACTGTATATAAAACAGATAAACAACAAGGACCTACTATATAGCACAGGGAACTATATTCTATATCTTGTAATAACCCATAATGGAAAAGGGTCTGAAAAAGATTATCTATATATGTGTATATATATGCATAACTGAGTCACTTTGCTATACATCTGAAACTAACACAGCGTTGTAAATCAGCTATACTTCAAATTTAAAAAAAGGGGAATAAATAACCTACTTAATTAAATCAACTCATTAGAAAGGACTGCAGGGCTTTACAGCTTCAAATAATTTACTTTTTGAAATATTTTGGATAAGAGATTACACAACTTATATATGTCATGAATATTTCAGAATTTTAATCCTTTAATTAAATAAAAAAGGAATGTATCAATATTGCTTACTGCATGCATTCTTTTTGGATTTTCCAACCCAATTTATTTGAAAACTTTCTTAAGAATTTGTTCAACCAAAACTTTTTGAAAAGTTGATTTCTGAAGTTACTACATACATACATATAGTCTACTTTATTGTACTTGATATTTAAATATGTAAATATTTATTAAAATTATTAGGTCAATATTATTAATACTATTTTATATTTATAAAGACATATTTTCGCACCTTAATGAACAACTTTTTGGTTAAAGGAACATCATCAGGGATACCAAGTCAGAATAGTAGAAACATTTTCTAATCAGGGACTATAATGAGGCTGATCTAGAATGCAGACTTGTGTGTTTCAATAATCTTCCTCTTCAGCCTAAATGGAGTATTTGATGGAGGCAAAGATACCAGGGAAATTATGCCAGCACCTTTCCCCAAAACATCACTCTTACACAAAAATATTAGAACTGGGAAAATTGTCTGCAGGTACAAAGTAAGAAGGACAAGTATTTATGAGTCTGGTTACAACTGTACCAGTCTGAGTACAAGAAGCTAGTTACAAAGTCCTGCATTTAATAGCTAAAGCCAAACTCCTCCTGCAATTGCAGAATCACTCACATTGCCAGGCTGTGTAGAAACTGTCAGCAATGAGTCTGAGACCAATGAAGCACAGGAAACAGGCAAGGTCCCATTTCTGAAGAACACGGTTAGAAGCTGCACGGATGACATGTCAGATGACCTGGAGACACACTCAGTCTGGAAGATTATGAAATCAGAAAAGCTTCCATTGCCGACTGATGGGTACTGATGTTAGTAACTGCACTTGATATGTAGTAGTAGTTTGACTGCCTCAAAAGAAATGCGTACAACATTATGTTTCAAAAACATATGTGTATTAGACTGAGTGCCCTGGAAACAGACTCTGGCCATGAAGAGTTTTCTGTATAAGCTTTATGGGTGCTCCGTAGACACGCTGCCAAGGAAGAGAAGAGGCCAGGGCTGGGCAGAAGGAGAGGCTTCCAGTGATGCCTCATTGATCCCACAGGGAGTTCCAGAGCAGGGATGCCCCTTCGAGTTGTCCTAAACTGAGGCCAGGGGACTGGACTTTTCTGTGCCCACAGCAACCAGCCATTGGTCATAGACTGACCCATGGGAGGGGGTCCCCTTGGGAGGGGCATGTCCCCTTGGCAGTAGCAGTGCCCAGGAGGGCCACAGCTCTGAGCCTCGACAACCAGGTGTTGGCATTGGGGATGGGTGTGTCACCTAGAGGAACTGTTCTGGATGGGGGCACCACAGTGTACCCCATACCAGACAGGCTGCTAAGGATGAAATCGTCAAAGCTAAATGGACACTGGGAATAAACAAGATACTAGAGAACAAATTTATAAGTTCTATATACCAATGCTGACAGAAAGGTATAAAGACTTGGGTTGGAAGAATTAATATTGCTAAAGTGGCCATGCTACCCAAAGCAATTTACCAATTTAATGTGATCCTTATCAAATTACCCATGACATTTTTCACAGAGCTAGAACAAATAATTCTGAAATTTATATGGAGCCACAAAAGACCCAGAAGTGCCAAAGCAATCCTGAGGAAAAAGAACAATGCAGGAGGCATAATCCTTCCAGACTTCAGACAATACTACAAAGCTACAGTAATCAAAATAGCATGGTACTGGCACAAAACCAGACATATGGATCAATGGAACAGAATAGATAGCCTAGAAATATACCTACGCACCTATGGTCTATTAATTTTCAACAAAGGAGGCAAGAATATACAATGGAGAAAAGCTGGACAGTCTCATGTAAATCAATGAAATTAGAACACTCCCTAACACCATACACAAAATTAAACTCACAATGGCTTAGAGACCTAAACATAAGGCAGGACACCATAAAACTCCTAGAAGAGAACATAGGTGAAACATTTGCGCACATAAATTGTAGTAATATTTTCTTCAATTAGTCTCCCAAGTCAAAAGAAATAAAAGCAGAAATAAACAAATGGGACCTAATAAACCCATAAGTTTTTTTTTGTTTTTTTGGAGCAGAGAAAGGTTTATTGCAGGGCCACGCAAGGTGCAGGGCCACGCAAGGTGCAGGGCTACGCGAGGAGATGGGTGGCTCATGCTCCAAAAAACCCCGAACTCCGAACCCATAAGCTTTTGCACAGCAAAGGAAACCATAAACAGAATGAAAGGACAACCTATGGAGAGAAAATATTCACAAATCATGCAGCCAACAAAGGCTTAATTTCCAAAACATACAAACAGCTCATGCAACTCAATACCAAAAAAACACAAACAATCCAATCAAAAAATGGGCAGAAGACCTAAATAGGCATTTCTCCAAAGAAGTCGTGTAGATGGCCAACAGGCACATGAAAAGATGCTCAACATCACTAATTGTTAGAGAAATGTAAATCAAACTACAATGAGATATCACCTCAAACCATTCAGAATGGCCATGATGAAAGTCTACAAATAATCAATGCTGGAGAGGGTGTGGAGAAAAGGGAACCCTCTACACTGCTGGTGAGAATGTAAATTGGTGCAGCCACTGTGGAAAACAGTCTGGAGATTCCTTAAAAACCTAAAAATAGAATTACCATATGATCTAGCAATCTCATTCCTGGGCATATATCCTGAAAAGAAGAAAACGCTAATTCAAAAACATACAGGAACCCTGGTGTTCACTGCAGCAGTATTCACAACAGCCAAGACAGAAGCAACCTAAGTGTCCATCGATGGATAAAGAAGATGTGGTACATATACACAATGGAATATTACTCAGCCATAAAAAAGAATGAAATAACACCACTTGCAGCAACATGGATGGACCTAGAGATTATCATATTAAGTAAATCAAAGACAAATATCATATGATATTACTCATATGTGGAATCTAAAAAAATAATACAAGTCAACTTCTTTACAAAACAGAAACAGACTCACAGACATAGAAAACAAACTTACGGTTACCAAAGGGGAAAGGTGGGGAAGAGGGATAAATTAGGAGTATGGGATTGACAGAAACACCCCACTATACATAAAATTGATAAACAACAAGGATTTATTGTATAGCACAGGGAACTATATTCAATACAGGTATCCTGTAAGTTTGTCATTTCATACTTCATACACTACAGTTGCCATCACTGATGCCTGTTTTGCTGTCTTTTAAGCTACTTGGTCAAAAATCCTGCTTCCTTAAAACATAGAGAGTTAATGAGCATCTCAAGCTCTTTCTTTTCCTTTTTAATGATGCCTGCACTATCAGAGTATATCTAGTGAGCTTTACTTTAGCTGCAAGTTGCTTCTCATTAGTGAATCGTTGTTGTTGTTGTGTTGTGGGTATTTTTTCAATTAATTTGGTTAGTATTTTCACCTATTCATATATACAGGGCATGTGTGATTATGCTTTTTGACCTATAATAGACCTATAATAGAAAAGAATCTGAAGCTGTACACCTGAAGCTATCACAATACTGTAAATCAATTATAGTTACATTAAAAAATGCAAAGGATAAAAAAAAGACTTTATGGCAAAATTCAATCTGAAAAGCTGGAGATTGAAGAAATCCATTGTTTTATTCACAGAGAAGTTCGCTTCTGTAAGGGGGTAGCCTGTACACCTGAACTCCTCATTAAATGACGTTATCAGGAGGTAAATCTAACAAAGTCCAAGACACTGTAGTCCCACCTGTTTTTCGCTTTGTGAAAGAAATGGAATCAGAATACCACTTTGACAAAAGAACTTCTTTTGAGGGATTCCAGCTGGTGCTGTACATCAGTCCGTACTCATCGGCCTGCTGTGGAAATGTTGATTTAAGCCAACCATTTATCTTCTAACAGTATTATTCATAAATGGAACTTTCCTATTTCCGATTTCAGGTTCAAATTGAAGTCTACAAGAGTTTTTGCAAGAGTCTGTGAACTGAACAGAGCATTATTATTATCGTTGTTGTTAGTGTTTTTAGTGAATGGGTCTCACTTTGAAGGTTTGTTGAAGGAAAAGTTACTGGTACCAAAAATGGTCATTAAGTGACATTTTCAGCACCTGAATGGACACAACAGAGAACTCCCCAGACCTAGTGACTGTATACTAACACGTATGTGTAAAATGTACAGACCCAAAGCAAAACTTCAACTTCCTTACAGGGTTAGAAATTGTTCACTAATGACATATAATCAGTTTTATAATTCTAAAGGAATCAGTGTTTGAACTCTAAAGAAAAATTATTAAGACTGGCAGCAGTTATCTGTGTAGATATACAGAAATGCTCATTATTTTTAAATACTTGATATGAAAAACATTTGATCAGATTCCAAATCCATTCACGTTATCACAAAAGCCGTTTGACTTTACATTTGTCAAAGGAATCAAAGGAAGAACCGTTAACTTAAAGAAACACCACCCTTAAAGTATAATTTAAAGAGGCTGAATTATCTACATTCTGGTTAATGGCAAGAAAGAAGTTTCTCTCAACTGGGGAAAATGCAATAAATAATCTTCAGGCATTTGTGACCACCTGTGCAAATACTTTCTTGTCAATGGTTACTTTCAAATATTTGAAGAGGTTATCATGAAAAGTCTTGATGGTATCTGAATGGGACCATCTCAAGAATAAAACCAGACAGTGAGTAAGTTATGTTCACCCATCCAGGTCAAGTTTCTCACTAAAAATTTTGAGATTTTGATTGGAAAGTTTTATACAAATTCAGTATGTAATAGTTCCCCTAGCATTCTCCAAAGATGACTAATGAGGCTTTTAACATATATACTGTTATGAATCCATGGACTGAAATGTATTTGGAACACTTCAATTCATTGCAGTCATTGTTATTGTTTTTCACATTATCCCACCTTTAACGAGTGGGAGCCTCTTCAAGGTGGCACAGGAGTCTTCCTGACAAGCCCTCACTAGTGTTTGATAAGCTTCTTTACTTTTTGGAATTATATATGATATTATATATTATTTATTGCCTGTCCCTGACTTGGAATCATCCATTTACCCAAGAAAGCCTGTTTATTTTGGGGGGTTACTGGGAAGCTCAGTGCTACTAGGTTGGTTCTTATTTCCAGGCCTTTTTACAAGAAATTCTTTTTTTCTTTGAAGATAAAATCATCGTACTGCCAATTCCAACTTAGGGCTTCAACTTTGCCAAAAATCTCAGTTCCTAACATCCACATAATCCTTATTTGCTTTATGTCACAATACTCATACAATTGCACCTTAGAAAACCAAACCCAGCACTACCATTACCAACATGACTGCTGAAAACAGCTTTTGACCTTTTTCTTCTTCCTCCAGCTTTTGATTTTGGTTTTGCGCTAGGGATTGTCAATCAAATTATCATGTGTTAAAGTTACTTGAAATAGTTACTTTCCATTTGGCTAAGTCACCAATTCAAAATACCGCTATGATCATTTGTTTCATTTTGCCTTCAGTTTTTCAGAATTTCTTTTATAAATGTTTTAAAATAATTTAGTAACATCTTATGGAAAAGCCTGAATGAACTTTTTGGCCAACCCAATATTTACATGGTTTCAAAGTCAATGAGAAGCCTAATTTCTATTTCTGTACCCGCCTTTTCCTGTAGGTACACGTCCAGCACCGTGAGGTCCCGGGGTTCACTCACCTGTCCTTGCGGGGGCCCACCCGCCACTCCTCCCACAGGCAGCCACTCAGCTGCTGCCCGCACAGCTTCCTAGACGCCTTCGCTGCTCTTCAGTCAACTTGCGCCCTGGCCGTACGCTGTAAAGGGACCTTCCTTACACGGAACTAAAACCCTTCCTTCCACAGTTGCTGCCTATTGCTGCCTGTCTGTCTCCTTGCCCACAGAGCTGTTAGACTATATGAAAATCACAAAAATATCCAGCTGGGCTTTGCTCCCATGGGCCAAGTAAACACCCCGCTTCTCTCCCGCTTCCCACACGACCTGATTGACAGAGCACTGCCCACGCTGGTCATCCCCCTCTGCAGAGGCCCCGATTTCTCACCATCCCTCAGGGTGGCATCCAGCCCAAACAGGATTCTGTGGCATTATGATCTGCCTTGATTTGGAAGCGTGTCATCTACAAGATGACGGTCACCGCTCTCCCTGGGTCTGTGCTCACCTCACCTCCCCGACTCTTCTTATGGTAACTGCTGGCAGTCCCGTCTTCCCTCCTCTGTCACATGGCTGGTCGTGTGTATGTAAATGCAGTGTCTGGTTTATCCCTTTTATGTTTCAGCCTGACTTCAGCCATCAATCTAACACAGCAGTTTATTTTTATTTCTGATTCGGGGACAGAATATCTGCATGACCCGTCTCAGCTGTGACACCTGCATGTTTGATAGGCATGTCACCTCCATCCCCTCCGAGTCACTGACAGAAGTGCTGACCAAGAAAAGCCCAGAAGAGTGACGGCCTTTGCAACTGGAGTCACCCTCACAGCGGTGGTCCATCAAGTGAATGACACTCTTCGGGCAAAGCTGAGCCCTTGGAGTCCATCTAGTTACTTTATCACCCAATCCACATTCCCCATCTTAGCCACGGGGTGCTGACTCAGTGAATAAATGAATGAATGAACGAGTGGAAATCAAGCCACAGAATGAATATACTATTTGGATCCATCGACTCGGTAACCCTCCCCCAAAAGGAAATGAGGTTGGTAGCACGTGGCCCCTTCTGAGTGACCAAAGGTGACTCCTAGTGACTCTTTTCCACCTTTTCTTCCAGGAACGTCTACTGCTATTTACAGTGCACAGAATTTGAGACTCTGCCGGGCCAGCACTTTTCCTGAACCAGTCTCTGCAGCTGAAAAGAGAGACACCAGTGGTTTTCACGTTTGCTCTTTCATTCAAGTACTCAAACTATATCATGCAGATTACGTAAAGCTTATTTGCAGGATCCCCAAGTAAATTCTAGTCGATCATTAAAATTCATCTTCTCTGTAATCTACGTAAACGGCAGAATCAGTTTAAAGTAACAGTTAATCGAAAGAAACCTACACTGACCATGGAGCTACCTGGTGTTTGGGAGATTCACAACATGTCAAATAAAATTAATAAACTGAGGCTGTGACGTACCAGCAGGGAATTTACAACGTCTCATGGGACAGGAGGGCATGGCCTCTGTAGTAGGAAAGTGATTGACTTCTGCTTCCTGCTTGTTCCCCGTATCAACGGGTGCAAACCCAACCTAAAGATGCTAACGGCCCACTGATAATGCTGTAAAATTAGCTGAATTTAGCACAGAATGAAATTACAGTGCATTGCCCGACAAAATTTCTATATGCTAACATGCTCGGCTGTATCTCCCTGAGATACCTTCTCTACCTTATCTGTTACAGATAAACTGTGGAATCTCAGTGTCTACACAATAGCAGTTCATCTCTCATCGCCCTACAGGGCAAGGTCAGTTTTCCTGGTTGTGAGGAGCCTGGCATGTGAGCATTCAGGGCACCCCCCGCCCCCGCCTTGCCTAGAAGAGCATCTCCTCACTTCTGCTCATATTCCATTTCCTGGGGACGGAGCCGCTGGCAGGACAGCTGCTCCCAGCAACATCCACACCACAGAAGGGAGCGTGGGTCCTCAGGTCTCCACCACAACCACACACCCTGATTTTCCTTATCCTAAAAGCATATGATCGCTAGTACCAGGGACTGAGGTGTCTACCCAGAATTCACAGGCATCTCCCTCTCCAGGTGATCCCACAGAATTAAATGCCTCTCAGAGAGGGGAGAAGCAGATCATTATGTGGAAGAATCACGGGCTACACTTTGCTGTGGGGACGAATATATTACAATTTGTGCGTTGGGCGTTATTGTTAATTCCAGATCGTTATAGGCTACGGCTGAGTTCTTGTGTTGTGACGGTTCTTGCGGTTTTGATACACCTGAATGTCCTAACTGCATTAAACATTCTTAACACATTATTAGGATAACAAATCTTGGACAAAGAAGCTCAAGAATCTTTTTTCAACGGCCAGCGTAAGAAAATATCTTAACACTTAAAAAGTTTTGTGCGTCCTTTTCTGAACTTATTTTTCCCAATTCTTCATGCGCCAGGCATTGAGGAGAAAGCATTTGGGACCAGCTTTTAGGCTGGGGAGGTACAATGTGTGGGGCAAGGCAAGCAGGGAGCCGGCTCTCCTTCTGAGACAAGCAGAAGACTCGGGAGAGAAGGCCGGGCATTGTGCTGCACACGGAGATTCAATCGGTGCAGTGTTGGAAACTGAAATAGGAACAGCAAGGGTCTGTCTGTAATCAGATAGCTATTTACATTCTGTTTATTTACGCATCAGGCATTGTGCTTGGATTTAGGGATACAGATATAAATAAGACAAATCAGACGCAGCCGCTGCCCTTGAAGCGTTCACAGGCTTGTAGGGAAGGAAGCCCAGTCTGTACATCACAAAATAATGTGCTGGTCACAGTAATTTAAGATGGGTTTGATCGTTCCTTGTATCTTCCAGCAGCAGCTGAAGGTCAAGTCTTACCCCGGAAACCCCTTCTCTGCCATGAGGTCGTCTGCACAGATGCAGGTGCTGGACTCAGCCTCCCCCAGCCCCCAGATCTCAGCTCTGTGCCCGGGCCTGTCACCCCTGCTCAAGGCCCCGCCCCCGGGCCTGTCACCCCTGCTCAAGGCCCCGCCCCCGGGCCTGTCACCCCTGCTCAAGGCCCCGCCCCCGGGCCTGTCACCCCTGCTCAAAGCCCCACCCCCGGGCCTGTCACCCTGCTCAAGGCCCCGCCCAGACCCCTGTTTGGTCTTTCAGTGTTGGTTTTAGCAGTATCTCCCTTGGGAAGCCTTCTTCAGCCCTGACCCTGATGTGTCCTACAGGCCAGTAGAAGCCTGTTCTGAAAGGGATTCAAGATCAGCTGAACCAAACATCCTGTATTGCTTGAATTCAGTGTTTTTCAAAACTGCAGGTTACAAATGCATTAGCAGCAGCCCAGGAAGTCAATTTAGTGATCACAGCCTGCATCTGTTAAAGGAGGAGAGAGTGAAACAGAATGGAATAGAATAGAAAATATTAAAGAACATCACACACCGTCAGGGCGACTATTGTTCTACGAGCCTTTTGTTTCAGGGGTGTGTGTGTGTGTGTGTGTGTGTCCTGGGTGTCCATGTAAAACAGACTTCTTATTGTGGATTGCAGTAAAAAATGTCCACGGGCTACTGCAAACCCACTTGCCATGTGAACATAAGCACCAAAAATCTGGAAGTAATTTATGTCCATGTTTGGTAAATGCAGAATGAAAAGCAAAAGCATAAATTCTAGCATTTTCCAGCATTTTCGAGCTATGTGACCTTTGGAAAGTTAGTTACCTCTCTGAGCTTCCATTTTTTCTCTGTAAAATAGGGACAGTGGTGCCTTTCTCACGTGATGGCTGGGGGATGACCGACGAAATGATAATGAGTGCAAGTGGAGAGCACAGCACAGCGAAACTGGCATAGAGTGGCTTCCCCTAAAATGCTCGTTTCCTATCCTTTCCTTTCCTGAAAGTTCTAAAAGACCAAATGAAGCCCATACCTAATGGAATATCCCATATCACTTTGTTCAGTTCCTACTTAGTGTTTTAGGTGATGCTGGGAGATTCTGAACATTATCCTGTTCTGTAGGCACAGCTTGAGGTCTAGAAAGCCTTAAGGATTGCACAAATCTTTTGTGCAATGTCATTTATGCCACATTGAGAATTTCCCAAGAGGAGATAAGAATGGAGCTTGCAAACGGAGTGTTCATTTATAATCCTTACTTTAGAAAACCTTGCAAAGCCCAAGTGAACATTTAAGGGCTTTTACTAATGTTTTAGAAATGTGGATAACCAAATGTTTTTTTCCATTTCTCTTTAAATATGAAATATTTCTCTTTCATTAGAAGGTAATGTTCTGAAACCAGAATAAATCATTACAGCACAAAAATACCTGTTACAAGAAGAAAAATGATAAAGAAATAAAACCAGAAAAAATTAAAACCTTGGCATGCTCAAAAATGATGATTTATAGTATAATTTGTCTTTGGACCCTTTCTAGAAAAGGCAACATCTGCATCTTAATGGATACATTTAAGGAAGGGATAGGAGTTTGCTAACCTCACTGGCTTATTTTAGGAGGGAACCATCACCTATTACATCCATATCCTAACACTGTGTAGGATTCCACACTGAGGCTCACCTCAGACCTCTGTGGTCACCTTACTTCTTCATGTGTCTTTCACCATTAGTCGAACAATTTTTAACAGAAACTGACTGGAACCAAACACTGCATCAGCATCAGATCTGAACCACTGATCGCGTCAGATGACTACAGTGCTTTTGTCCCATACCAGATGATTAGGAAGTTGCTGAAGTAGACATTGGCAATAAGAAAAATGCTTGTAATTAGACTGCACGTTTAGTCATGCAGAACTTAGACTCTATGGCTTTTTCTACTTGAAACTAAAAGCATATTGATTTCTGGAAGGGTTTTGAAAGAAATTCTCGAGAAAACTTAAGTTGTTTTTCATTCATTTTGGGTAATCACAATGGAAGTTTGACAAGTGGGTTCCCCGTATTGTGGAACTTTAGGCCACGGCCACTGTGACGAATGAACCACGCCCCGTCTTCCCCTGACCCCACCCGGAAAGTTCGCGTGGCTGGAGCTGTATTAGAGTTTTGCGGCTCCATGTGTAAGTTAATCTCTCACATTTTAAAATTCTTCTCTAGAGCAGAGAAGGTCATGAGGCCCTGCTAATAAAATCTATCAAATGGGATTGGCAGGCAAGATCATGGCGGGCGGGGGATGAGGGGGGATATGAAAAGTTGGGAGGTGAGAAAGTTTGTGCTAAATAATCCCTGCGTGTCCAAACCTTAAAGGATGAAAGCAGACAAACCAGACGTTTTTATTGTATCTTAATAATGAATGGGACTGAAGAGAAACCCGGGGTGTGTGACAGGCGGAACAGTGGGTTCAAATCACTTCAGGGATCAATATCACACTCGGCTGAACTCAGGGGAGGAATAACTCACTTATCTTCCTTTAGGAGCTTCCTGGAAGAAAACGCCCCTGAGACCAAGCCCATGCGCTCCGGGGGCAGGAGGCGACCGCGTCTCCTGGGCAGCAGCCTTCCCGTCCCCGTGTTCCTGCCGCTGCGTGCCTGCACCCGGGCCGACCCTGCATTAGTTACAAGTTCTCTTTGCAAGTGATGGTCTAACACGCCACACGCCCCCCTAATGGCAGGGGGAGCCGCACCAGCTCTCCTGGCATTCCCATACCTTCTCGAGAGGAGCCTCATTAAAGTCAAGATAAATTACATCTCATTTCGCCTGATGGCTCAAGCTTGCCACGCGGCTGAAGGGAGAGGGAAAATCAGGCTGGCTGGACCGCAGCCTCACTCTTCCCACGGCCCAGTACCTCCTGCTCCTCCACGGTCTCCTGATTGACTCCAGAATTATGTTTCTATACATTCCAATAATTTCCCAAATTAGGCTGACAATTAATCTTATGAGTTATTTTTTCCTCCTTAATATACAAGCATTTTAATGATTCCCTTTTCAGCTTCAAGGGCCAACTCAGCCCCCAGGCTTTCTCAGCAATGGCTGCTAAGAGCGCTGGGACACGCAAGGCGCTGGGAAGGGTCCCCGGTGGCACATACACGTGTTCGGCTGTTGCCCGAGCAGACCCACCGAGCTTAGAGCTGAGGCTGAGGGGTGCGGAGGGGCTGTGGGTTTGCAGTTTCTGCTAATTCCAATGTGGGCGATTATGCAGGATCATGAGGTGCTCTTCATGCAGCAGCCATGAGACAGGTTGTCCCACAATTTTATATCTAGAAATTGTAAATACATCCTCTGGGTTTGACCCCTCAGCAGGAGTCACCATACAAAGTGGGGCAGGAACTGCTAGCTGCTCTCCACTTTCCCCTCCCCCTTCCTTCCTTCATAATGGACAGAAATGTACCCAGCTGAAAGACCCTTTCCAGGCTCTCTGGCACAGAGATGGTCCATGAATTGTAAGCATACGTCTGTGGCAGATGGGACTTCTAAGAAAGCTCTTCAGAGGTGGGCACACTTGATTACTAGGCCACAAGGCACACCCCATGCCCTCCTCCTACTAGGATGTGGATGTGATAGCTGGCATCGCAGTAGTCAGCTTGTAACCATGAGGCAAATGCTAAAGATGGCAAAGCAGAAAGAAGGAGCCTGACTCTCTGGTGACCATAAAGCTGCCACTATGACTCTGTAGACCCCACTGCCCACTCTTTTGGTATGAGAGAGATAAAAACACACCTCCACCTCATTTAAGCTACTGTCCTCTTGGGTCTGTTTCTAGCAGCTGAACTCCATTCCTAACCAAATCAGACGGCTGTACTTACTTCCCTGGTGCAGTCCCAGTAAAGCCCCTTCTCAGGGATGCCTTCCCACCAATGGCATACTGCTCGGGGCATCTTGGCTGGAAAGCCTTTACAGCACGTTAGTAATGCCTATCTTGTGGGCAAATGGGGAGTGACTGCCTGTGAATGAGGCCGGATTCTGTTCTAGTTCTTGATCTTGTCTCACAAATGTCAGTCTTTGCTCCCAGGCGAGGCTGCAAGCCCGCAGGTTTGACAACGAGACAGGTGTCCCCTCCACTCTCGTTGCCCTGGCCCATCGCACAACCTTGAGCACACAGTAGGCGCTCACATCAATTCCTGAATGTGTGTTCTCGATTTTACTATTAGCAGAGAGAATAACCCCAAATTTCTTTCTGTACAACTACCAGTACAGAAACATTCAAATACCGCAGTAGATACTGGTCATTGCCACGGTGGAAGGAGGAATACAGACAACAACATGGGAGTCTGTATCATAGCTCAGCGTTTTCAAAGCCTTTTCACGTGCATTGCCTTGTTTTCGCTTCACAACTGCCCTTCAAGCAGTCAGGGCAGATAGACACGTCACAACTTTACAAGTGAAAACAGCAGAGGCTCAGAAAAGTTATTGTGCTTCTCGAAGGCAGATAAGGAGTAAATAGTAAGAATCAGGCCTTACAGACTCCAGGAAAGGGCCGTTTCTGGGGCCACGTGTACAGAAAGGGGTGTGTGTGTGAGCTTGTGTGCGTGTGTTTGCATGTGTGTGCACGAGCTTGCGTGTGTGTGTATGCGTGTGTGTGC
Organism: Balaenoptera musculus; assembly: GCF_009873245.2. Taxonomy (NCBI): domain Eukaryota; kingdom Metazoa; phylum Chordata; class Mammalia; order Artiodactyla; family Balaenopteridae; genus Balaenoptera; species Balaenoptera musculus. The sequence goes on from NC_045799.1 coordinate 85,459,366, forward strand.
CTGTGTGTGCGCGTGCCTATGTGTGCGTGCCTGTGCGTGCGTGCGAGTATGCGTGCATGTGGTGCACGTGCCTGTGTGTGTGCGTGTGTGCATGTGTGTGTGTGCGTGCGAGTATGCGTGCATGTGGTGCACGTGCCTGTGTGTGTGCGTGTGTGCATGTGTGTGTGTGCGTGCGAGTATGCGTGCATGTGGTGCACGTGCCTGTGTGTGTGCGTGTGTGCATGTGTGTGTGTGCGAGTATGCGTGCATGTGGTGCACGTGCCTGTGTGTGTGCGTGTGTGCATGTGTGTGTGTGCGAGTATGCGTGCATGTGGTGCACGTGCCTGTGTGTGTGCGTGTGTGCATGTGTGTGTGTGCGTGCGAGTATGCGTGCATGTGGTGCACGTGCCTGTGTGTGTGCCTGTGTGTGTGTGCGTGCGTGTGCAGACATCTCACAAGCACCCCAGCCTCATCTCCATCTCCCTAAGTTACTCAAGGCCCCTCGCTCGTGCCATTTTCTTCCCAACGTCCCACCTTCTAGTCAGACGGCTCTTCATCCGGCTTACCAAGTCATCTGCTCCAGAGCCAGGCCAGCCGCCCGTCCCCCCGCACTTGCCCCCATTCTTCCCGGCCTTGTGTCTGAAGCTCTCCTCTGACTGTCCTGTCCTGGGCGGGAGCAGGGATTCAAGGACAGAGTTAACGCGCTTGCTCCCTTTTGCTGCGCTGTGGGTGCCCGGGAGGCCACAAGGAGCATGGACGACGAGCTCCGCGTGAGCGTGGGTCCCACTGACAGCAGAGGCTGTTGACGGTGCCCAGAAAACAGAGCTCTTGACTCAGAAGACCCAGCGTTAGTGCTGCTCCGCCATGTGTTAGCCGAGCGACCTCAGACCAGCTCAGCTAGAGCAGAACGTGTCCTGTTCTATGCCATAAACTGCAGGCAAGCTGAGGGAGGGGCTGGCCCCGGTCCCACCGGACAGGTGGCTTGGGGGAGGGCTCGCGGGGCCCCCTGCAGTCTGGGTGGGGTTCCGGGGGCGCTGCAGAGGGGAGGTGTGTGGAGCTGCTCTCAAAACCATGAAGCAGCACCCGAACACGTCCCTCGCCCCTCTCACGGCCAGCGCCAGAGATGGGGGAATTCATCACTTCACAGCCACACTATCGCTCTTTTGTCTCCGGAGCTGCCGCCTCATCCTCAGCTCCCCTCCACCTCGCCCGCAACCACCGACAGGCCCCTCTTCTGATACGGCGCTTTGATCACGTCACTCACAGCCCTAAACCTTCCACGGGTCCCCAGGGCAGACTCTACAGCCTCCCAGCCCTTCTCCATCCAGCGGAGCCTGCGGCCGCACAGAATGCAAATGCACCCGTAACCCGAGGAAGCAGTCACAGTAAATAGCCATGGGGATTACTAACAGCAATATGTGTCATTTTAAGTGTTTCCAAATTTATTGTTATTTTATGAAATAGACTAATTAAAGCAAGCATGAACTGTGCAGGGTTTCAGCTATTTTCATTTTTCAATGCGTGATCAAGAATCACCAGCAGATAAACAGCCCCTTCCTGGTCGTCCTGCATGTTAAATATTTCTCCTAGTCACTGTGAACGCAGAGGTGACGGCACTTAATTTATAAAGGAGGATTTATGGACTTACGGATGACAACAGACAGCCGATCAATAAGGGACGGTAATAACAGCATGTAATATCAAGGAACATTAGGTCCCAGGCATGATTTGGGGAGAGAAGTGGGCAGTTAGAAACCTTATCATTTGAAAAAGGTCAAGGCCTGGTAGCAATAAAAATGCCTAAGCAAATAAAATCACACCTGTGAGTCAGGAGAGGGTAAAACTGCTGAACGAAAAAGGGTTTCAGATTTTGCGGGAAAACTGCTTCCCTGGGCCAGGCTCTGGGCTGCTCTGGGGCACACGTGGTTGTGTTGAGAGAGGGTCTATTTATTCCTGCTAAGAGCTCTGAAGGTGAAATGCAGACATGGAGGAGGTTTCTGAGTGTCCAGCCCTTCCTGGCGCCGAGACCCGGATCCTCCAGAAAACCAGTGGAAATAACTGAAAATAACGGGGTTGGGTCTTAGCACATAAATGTAAGACCCACTGGCTTTATGACATTCTGCCTGGTCATTTTTGGGGGGGTGGGTGTGGGGAAAGTTTTTATTGATTTAGTAAATTGTTTGCTTGTGTAACTGAAAAAGTAAACCAAAGGGGGGAGGTGGAGAGCACCAAGTTGCAAATTCCATTACTAATAATTGTATTACATCATTAAAAGCAAAATACTAAATACTCATCCTCTTTGAAAAACATTCACAGTTTCACACAGGACCCCACCGCCAGCTTTACGGCAGAATATACTGTTATCCCATTTAGGAAAAGCCGACCCCACAGACCTTTCACAGAATCAGTTAAAGGAGGTGCGTAGACACATCCTGCCCTCAGTAACCAGAGAAAAGCAGTTAGAACCGTATCTGTTTCCCTTCTGTGGTTTTGCTATAGTTTTGGAATGGACAGAGAGATTAAATTCGATATGTGATTACTCTCCTTCTAACTACTCCCTAGAGGGCCGGACACTATTTTTATTTCGAACACGCTCCGGTTGAACTTTGCAAATCCTGCCCCCCCAGTGAAGATCCTGCAGCCTCGGGGGCAAGCAAGCTTACCTCCTTGTAAGGTGTACTCGGTCACCGCCCTGCTGAAGACGCCCAGGCCAGCCCCATTGTAGGCGGCCACCTGTATCTCGTACTGCGTCCAGACGATGAGCTCCGTCACCAGGCAGTAGCTGACCTCGGGGCTCGTGATGTTCCTCTGCTGGTACTCTCCGGGCAGGCCAGCCAGGCGGTACCTGCAGCGGGCCCAGGGGACACGACTCGAGCAAGGAACCGGGTTTACCTGAAGCCACTCCACATGGTTAGAGGAAAGCGGAAGTAAACACACGAGTAAAGCCAAGAGGTCAGCCCCAGACGACACTGCTTCTACTTCAACCACTGAAAAGGTATAACCTAATCTCACAGTGATCATAAGCTCTGGGCCAACAGAACTGACATTTCAACTATGTTAGGGTTCAGGGAAGATGATGGCTTTTTCAGTGCCAGTTGTCCAAGGAGTACAGTGACTTAAGGCCCAGAATCCCAGACACGATTTCTAGCGGGCGTGGCTATAAGTCAGCCTGAGCGGCCCCGTCCTCCTGTGACTCTGAGATGAGGGAGGGGAGGAAGTGAGCAGTGCGCTGTCCCTCGGTGCCCAGGGCTGAGCTCCCCGCTGGGCTTGCTCACGAAGTCCCGGAGTCAGAATGGGTGCTTTTCAAAGGCGTTCACGTGCCGAAAATACTAGGCCAGCGCTAAGTATGACAAATGGCTTTTTAGGGGACCTGGAAGAGCGTGGTGTGCATGCTACTTAGTGCACTAAAGGCAGAGATTTAAAGTTGTGTTTATTCAAAACAGCGACATACACGGCTCTGGACACAGACAACGTATTAGCTAGGACATTGCTATTTGTACAATGAAAGGACTGTTGTCGTGTTATTTTGAGTAGCGAGTGTTTTCCACGATTGCATGTGTAGAAGTGAATCAGTTCCCCTGGGTAAACCGAGGGGCACGTGCAGTGGGCGTAACTTCCTCAGTCATCGGGCAGCTTCCAAAAGCACGGATTTCTATCCAAGAGCTGGTTCTTGCCTCAGGAAGACACGGCTCTGACGCTCAGTGGGGGAGGGAAGAGGAGGAGGAGAACACGAACGCAGAGTGGCAGCAGGAGATTGCGCACCCTCCGCAGCAGGCTGGGGTCTTCAGGCCCCGCCCGGACGCTAAGCAACCCTGCGGAGTCCCGCTCGGTCATCTGCGCTGTCCCCAGGCCAGAGCGTCTGGGTGCAGGTGGACCAGCGCACCAGCAAGGCTGCCGCCCTCCGAGGAAAGAAGGAACCCCGAGGTTCAGGCCTGGAATGGAGAACAGCCCTCCCAAGAGAACAATGGCTGAAAAGGCACGCCATGAAAATCAGGATTTCCTGAGACTAGTCTTTTGTCCCTTCCTGCTACAGGCCACTTGTACGCGGTGAGGCCCGTGGAGAGACAGCAGAAATGCCGGAGAGCAGGCCAGCTGTGAACAGCACAAAGGCCCAAGGCCTCCCCGACTCTCGCCTGAAAGGAGCAGCAGAACGCGGGCCCTGCAGTGGCCCCGGCGACGGTCGGCGGCACTCTGCGACAGGCCAGAATGGAAGGAACGTATCAAACCCCGAGTGTGCTTCACAGCCCATCGACTTCTGAGCCTACCCAGCTGGCACTCCTTTTCTGAACTACCTGCACCAAGTGTAGGTGCCATTCACAGCCTGCGAAGTTCATCACATAATAGGGCGGCCTGTCTTCCAGGCAGGGGACAACGGGAGGGAGGCTTGGTGTGGAATAACCCGCGTACCAGATACTTCCCATCTACGGAACATAAACTTTGAAAATAAATGGCACTGAGACAATCAGACAGCCATTTTGAAACAGGTAAATATTGGCTTCACACCCACACCAGACCCTAGAGTAACCTGGCACGTGACCGGTGCCCAGGATCATGGGTAACCAACATGGCACAAGCCGGGCACGGCTGTTGAAGAGCTCACTCCACTATCTGATACACATTCCAGGGAAAAGCAAAGCAATCAACTCAGAAGATTTAGGTTGGGAAGAAGACTTACGAGCTGGGTGGCCTCAAGCAAATTCTGAACGTCCCTGAGCCTTGCTTCCCTCCTCCCTAAACGGACATAATAATGATGGCATCTCACAGGCTTGTTGTAAGAATAAAATGAAACAGTGGGTGCACAGGAGGCGTGACAGTGTAAGCACCCCCTAAACATTTCTCTTTTGGAAACACTGCTCTTGTAGGAAGTATCCTAAGAGAGAACACTGAGTTATGAGAGACCAAGCCTGCTGCACACCTTCTCCCAGGCCCCTCTGTATGAGGTAGTGTGTGACAAGCTGCAGAATCCCCATCTTGGAGACGGCGGCTCTCCCTTCGAGGCAGGCAGCCTGGTCCACTCCGACCAGCGGCTCAGGGTGCTTTTGTAATATTCATGGGATGTCTGGGAAGGTCGTAATTAACAACAGAAATGCAGGGCATCGTCCTTTGACTGGCCGGATACGTTGCCCAGGAGACTGTCTCAGAGAGAACGAGATGATTTTGTACACAGAAATAAACAGGAGAAGGTTTTTAAAGGACGTAACGCCAATGCTCCTCTCAAAGCAACACCCTGCCCATGATTATAAATATTTAATTACTGTGCACGCACTCTAATTCTTATGGCCGGAGCCACAACAGTGATTTATTTCCATTTTGTTCTTCCATGGAGTGTGCTGTTTATCTGACACGGAGACTTGTGCCCCAGAGGGTACACACTTGCAAAGAGAGCTGATTTGCAGATGGGAGGATTATTCGGAAATGTTTCCAAGCAAATTCATTTTGGCACGGGTCTTCAATTTCTGAAAACTTGGATATTCACAGGCCTTGGGTAGTGCACCCTCATCTTAGGGCTTTCTTGATTTAAGCCCCTGCAGACACAGATGCCCTCTTTTCCAGTGCTCGACTCTACTGATGCCATCATAGAAAGTCCTTTTAACAGTCGTAATTCCACAAAATAGAGAAATGTGCGGTCCCTGACGGGGCCTCGTAACATCAGAGAGATTTTATTCTTAAACTCCATGCCCCGGGCCTGGTTCTGTGGGCTGACTTGTGAAGTCCTTACTTGGCAGCCGGAGCCCGAGGAAACTTTTCCTCCATGTGCTCAGAAAAAGACGGAGGCGGCCTGGATGACAAGCACGTGAAGGAAGGGCTGGTCCAGGAGGGGAGGCCAATTATTTTCAATAGTATATCAATAGTTGATAAGCACGGAACAAGGGCGACAGCTGGGGTGAGCAGCGAGGGGCAGGAACGCGACAGAAAACCCCAGCCTCTAGCAGGGGGAAGCACCAGGCTGCTTTCCCCAGGGAAATGGGCTTGTCTGGAAGCATCCACAGGACCAGAGTCCACAGGCGCCCCCGCCCACAGGGGACAGATCCACGGTGTCCCCTGTGAAACGGGGAAGGACGGCCAGGAGCGCAGAGACCAAGGGGGCCCTGAGCGCTGATCAGACCCCCAGCCCTCGTGCACCCCTGGGGATGGCCGCACTTGAACCTCTTCAGGCAGATGACGATCTCGCTTGTGTTCAGAGGATAATTCATATGCTCGAGGAAAAACTCCAAAATAGCGGTATATGGTTGTGACAGGTAAACGTTACACGCATAAAGATAAACATGTATGAAACCATGAGTGGGTGATTACATAAATACATAGGGAATGAGCTATCTCCCATAGGCAAAGATACGGAGTTAAAGAAGCAACTCTTCCATAATTTCTTACATTGATCTAAGAGATTATATTTCTCCACTTAAGACCTTTGTTAACCCGGCATTTTCTGATCACACTTTTAGAAAGGGCACGGGCTGGGCATCTGGAGGACGGTAATGACGGACACCCACGGTCCCTGCCCCATAAGGCTGGTAACAGATACGGCCACAGCTGCATGGTCCTTTAGAAGAGGTTTAATAGTTATCCTTTTAATACTGCTTTACTTTTTTCTTTTTACTTGTGTCAACAAACCACTCAGATGATCACTTTTGCTGCAATCTTAAAATCAGCAGTAGTTTTGGCAAAGCAGGTTCCTTCTGTCAACCTATAGCCAGGGCTGGTACAGTTCACTCAATGTGCTCAGAAGCCTAACACCCCTCCCCACGGGGACAGAGATGGCAAACCGGCCACTCTTGGGCCACATTTGTTCTGTAGCTGTGAGGGTCAGGCCTGCCCTGTGTTTCAAAATATATTGATTTCATTCCCAATTTTTAAAAACTGAGAATGTGTGTAAAAAGCTGGATTTTAAAATTTCTTTGAAACAGTGGAAAACCTGGCAATTCTGAACAACATACTAGCATGGTAAAAAACTGGCTTATAATTAAATCAACCACATTATTACTAATTAAAAATTATTATACTAACCCTTGGTAAAAACTTAAGAGTGAAAGGATTTACAATGAATAAGCACACCTTGCTCCCAACCCATAATATTCCCCTCCATCCTTCTGCCAAAATGCGACCCCTGAGAGCGGTTTCTTGCATGTGTGCCTCACGGCTGGACTGCAGAGCCTGTCCCGTGAGGCTGCCCACAGGCGCCTGTTCTCACTGGTCTGCCGCAGTCTCCACCACTCCCTAGAGTCTCGCTGCTGGCCTGAGTCTCTCGATTACTGATGGGCTCCTACAGACATGTGAGTTTGCGACCTGAGCAAAACAGACACTTGACTCTTTATAAGGACAGTCTAAACACGGCCAACCACTGGCTACTTGCCTGAGGATGTACCCACGCAGCAGCCCATTGTGCTCTGTTTCGGGGGGCGGCTGCCACTGGACCATGATGGACTGATTGGTGCGCCCACTGGCCACTATGTTTTTCGGGGGAGCCCCGGGCGGCTCTTCAGGGAGCACCAGCCTAAGAAGAAGAAGCCAGGGAGGGGAAGACAGGTCAGCCCCAGCAGCCAAGGGTCCTCGCCCGCATTCTCTAGCCTGCTGAATCTTGAGCCTAACTGTTTACTCAAATCGAGCAATGAATAAAGCAAAACGCACAGCCAATCAAACTGAAAGGACACGCATGAAATAGTTACAAAAAATCAACATAATAGAAAATCAGTTCAGCAAGCAACAAGAAAGACGTGGGAGGTGACCTTTCTCTGTTTGAACGGCCTGTGGTACCTCTGTTCTTTAGAGGATCACAAGTGTGAGTGAGGCAGATTGCAGGCCGTAGTCCGAGGCTCCTTCCCAACTGTTTCCTTCGGCTCTTTCAATATTTCTCATATCCAACTCCCACATTTTGAAGAAAGTCATTTAGATCTCTCAACTCTTCTATAGCACAAGCCCATTGAGAGCTCAGGTTGGCTGGGGAGGGCACACTGAAACGGGATGAAGCCCTTTCCCCATGTCACATCTGAACAGGCTTGACAGCAGCCGCCTGGCCTGGGGAGGTGGGGTTGGTGGGGGGGACGGCATCAGGACCACCAGGGAAATGCCAGAGCTCACGTGGCTTCCTGCCGACACCTGCTCAGTGTTTACCTGTCAAGACAGTGGCACCAGCTCCCACCTTGCTGGCAGCCAGGTACACAAAGGGCATGGAAACACCGCAAGCTCTTAATCTCATGTATACAGAGGGCCGTGCGGTGGGCAATGATTTATGTTGGCACAGCCAGAGCACCACAGAAGCCTAAGAAACTCCCCTCGGCAATTAAGGACCCGCTGGCTAGCCCGGCGAGCCACCGTGCTTCCTCTCTGTCTCCCCCAATATGACTAAGGGGTGGTGACTGATGACCTAACTCGATGCTTCCTTGGCTCCCCGTGCCTCTCCAAGGGGTGCGTGTCACACACCTGCTCGTCTCTGCGCTGTACTGGCCTTTGCCCACTTGGTTCACGGCGCACACCCTGAATTGATAGGTACGAGCCGGGGTCAGGCCACGCACGGTGACGCCTGTCATCTCGGGGCCGACGTGTGACAGATGCACTTTCCACGGAGAGTCTGAAAGAAGGAGCAAAACAAGGTCAAGCCTCTACGCGCGCGTGTCCGAATGACAACAAGCGAACGCAAAGTGCGTTCCCATGGATTAGCTCATTTGCTTACCAAGGCAGATGGAGTGGTTGCCTCCACTGAACAGATGGGCAAACTGAGGCTCATGGTCCCAGGGTGAGCAACCAGTGAGCCCGGCTCTGAACTCGGGTTTCCCACGCCGGGTCCAGTGTGCCTCCTGTTAACCCCATGCTGTTGTCAACAAGTAAAGGGATTTTTTGGTTCAACCTGCATATGGCAGTTTAAATGGAACCCAATATTCCTCATTCCCGTGCTCAATATGTAACGGGAAGAAGTTCTCTGTCAGCTCACATGGCAGATTGCAGATTTGTCTCCCAGAAAAGGATGCTGCACATGTCGCCAAATGATAAATAAAACCTATATTCATTAACATTTTAATAAAAGAGGAAATGAGCATGATAAAGACAGATGGGCTGTGCATTCTGCAACCCATCTGCATTGCAACTCATTACACTGCCACACCCCTGAGCGGCTCTGGCTGGAGAGACATGGAATGAAATTCACAGCGAGTTTAGAATATCTTTGCTCCCAGCTTTCCGGCAGGCGTGGAAGAGTGACTCCGTCAGCCAAGTGGGCTCTTGCCTGCAAGGCTTCAGAAGGTTCTGTCGGCTCCTACACTTTAGTGGGACTTTCTCTATAGAGTTTAAACAGGCTTTTTGGCCCGATCATTTCGTGCAGTGATGCCCTGGGATGAACAAGTGCCCTCTGTCAGTTCCACTCAGAATTGCTATGACCCTGAACTACATTTTCAAGTTATCAGTGAAGTGAAATGTGGGTGCTGGGGACTGACTCGTAGGAAATCAAACTGTCTTTCTTATTTCTTGGAAGTGGTGCTAAGCATTATGAACATAACAGCATTATTCATAACAGCCAGAAGGTGATGCAACCCAAGTGTCCATCGATAGATGAAAGGACAAACAGAATATGGTCCATCCATACAACGAAATATTATTCAGCTTTGAAAAGAAAAGAAATTCTGACACATGCTCCAACACGGATGAACCCTGAGGACATTATGCTGAGTGAAATAAGCCAGTCCTCGAAGGACAGATAATGTAATATAATTCCACTGAAATGAGACACCTGGAGTACACCGGGGGCTGGGGGACGGGGGGACGGGAGTTAGTGTTTAATGGGGACAGAGTTTCAGTTTTGCGAGATGAAAAGACTTCTGGAAATGATGGTGGTGATGGTTGCACGACGGCGTGAATGTACTTAACGCTACCGACCTGTACACGCCAAAGTGGCTGAGAGGGAAAATTTCATGCTATGTGCATTTTACCACAATTAAAAAGTTTAAATGGTGGGAATTGCACATAACACAAGGGGGATAACACATGACTCCTGAGACCGATGAGTATGAAACAAGGGAAGGGCACCGCTGCATCTGGCATAGGCCCGGCCCCGGCAGAGACTCTGCCGGATGTTCCTGTTTTCACCCCAGGCCCCCTCTCCACCCTGCCCACCCTGCCTGTGTCCTGGAGGGCCTGCCTGGCAGGGAGGGCTCTTCCCTACTCACCGGAGGTTGCCCCAGACTGTCTGCATTCTTCACCCAAAGGTCCCTGCTCTTCTCGTGGCACAGCCCTGCACAGTCTCTCTCCCCGGCTCTGCGGCTCCCCTCGCCCCTGTGACCACAGGTGATCCCGGCTCTGCCACCTCCCCTCGTAAACTCCCCCTTGATTATTCTAAGTCATGAGCGCTGCCTGCTCCTGCGGGGGCCCTGCCTGACACGTGCTGAAGAAAACACGTCTCCCATCCCTCTCTTCCTGCAGATTGCAGGGTCTGTAAGCACACTGCTCACCTGCTCCGCCAGGTACAGAGTGAACCGTGGCAATTTCAGAAAGAGGCAAAGTCAGAAGGACAGTGGTCGAGCCCGTGGACTGAAACGATTAATAGCACAGGGAAGGGGCAGAGAAGCGCCCCGGACGCCTCCTTCCCGCCCCAAGCGCCCTCCCTCTCTCCCACCCAAACTCAGCCCCGCGCGATTCCCTGACTCTCAGCCATTTGTTCATGCAGAGTGTAAACAGCTCCTGAAAGTGTAGCCCGAGTCGTAGGAGCTGCTGCCCAGTTTGATTTGACAACAGGGCCTATGAATCTGCTCTAGACCCTGGGGCTCTGCTCAGTTCTCTGGTTGTATCTATAGGATTTTTTATTTATTTATTTTCCTCTCCTACTAGAAGATAAAAGATCTGGCAGGAAGAGAGATTAAACTGAAAACTAATACAAATGAACCCAATCCATCTCATGGGCACTCTGATTTGTACCAAAAAAAAAAAGAAAAGTGGTTTAGGAAGGATTTGCTCACTAACAGGCTTTGGAATTGCAGACTAACTGAGAAGTGTTAAAATTTAAATACCGAGTCTGTTCCTGACAATCAACAGGCAAAATCCCTTTAAAAGATTCTTCTCCCAGTCCTCACAAAAGAGCATTACAAGATGCTTGTCTTAGGGCTGGAATGTAGAAGAATCTTTTGATAAAGGAACCCATCCCATAAAAGTTTCAATAGCTTTTCTGCACCCCTCCGGGGATGCCCCTTGCTCCTCTAATCTAGAAGACTAAGGAATTTTAGGCTTCCCCAGCCAGGCTATTAAACAAACCTCTGCTCCACAGATGGGCATCACTAATCTTCCTCTTGGCTTCCAGCGCCCAGAAACCACGAGGCGTTAATCACTCCTCCACTCTGTCTGTTGGTTAAAAAGCTGGTGGCTTTCAATCTTCCCAAATGTACTGGAAGCTCTTTTCCATTAAAAAAAAAAAAAAGAGCATCACCATTTTCTCAATTAAAGGTACTTGAGGAAGGAAAATACTTTTCAAAGAAAATTTTCTTAATTGCCAGAAGAACCATTATTATTATTAATACCTAACATTTGTGCAGCTGTTTGAAGTCTGGAAGTGCTTTCACATCTGTAACCACACGAGTCCTCTTGGGAAGGAGGTATTATCTCTCCTCTCAACAGACGGAGAAATCAAGACTCAGGAAGTTTAAATAACTTCTCCCAAGCCTTACGGGCTGTCACCGCCTAGGCTCCTGGATGGTCCAACATCACTGAGGACACAGCAGCCGGGCCTCCAGTGTCGCCCTGTGAGACGAGGTACGGGGTATCCAGAAGCACCCGGGAAGTGCTGACACTCGCACACAACCCAAGAAAGCACACAAAACCAAGAGCGGAATGTGTCTGGGCAATAAAGAAGATGCAGGAACCAATAAATGACACCAGGAGGAAGCGGATAGCCAGATCCCGGACTTGGGACATTCAACAAGCAAGCGCCCTGGCCTGTACCCCAGGCGAGAGCAGGGAGGAAGGCAGGCGGGGGCTAAAAGCAGGGCAAGTCAGTTAAGAGACGAAAGAGACAAAACCACCAACACAACAGATGGACCTTGTTTGGATCCTGATTCAAGCAAATCAACTGTGAAAAGACTTTTTTTAAAAGAAGATGAGGGACACTTAAATGTAGACTGAGTATAAGATGATATTAAAGATTCCATTAATTTTCTTAGGTATAATGTTCTCTTTTGAGCTATTTACTGAATCACTTAAGGATGAAATGACAAAATCTCTGGGATTTCTTTTAAAATACTTCAGCAAAAAAGGTGGGGAACTGATGAAACAAATGTGGCAAAATATTAATGGTTTTTGAAACCAAAGACAAGAATACTCTGTACCTTTGTGTGTATTTAGTACTTTTCCTAACAAAAAGTTTTTAGAAAGTGACTGTTTTGTCACTACTTTGCCAGCAGTGAGCATTATATTATAACTGCCTTAAATTGCACATTTGACAGATGAAAATATATGATTTCACTGATGCTGTACCTTGTATTTTTTTACGTGGATGAGAATGAACATTCTTTCATTAAAATAACTTCCCCCAGGTTACAGAGTGAGTTAAGTGGAAAATTAAGATGCAAATTTATTTTCCTAATTGTAATTCCACTGCTGATTTGGCTACAACTGTCTGCATATTGTGTCTCCTGAAATATAAATATCATAAGTATTATAATAATAATGGCTACCCATTTAAATAGCCACCCACGAGACAAACTCCATTCGAATGCATTTAATTCACTGTTGGATCCTCAGCACAGAGAACAGTGCATGACCCACCGTAGGAACTGGATTTCTCCCTGTTCCGGGAAGCACCTGCTGTGCCCCCGGCACTGGCCATGCCTCCATTGGGGCGCATCCAACCTCCACAGTTACCTGTGGCCGGTACGAGCTTCCCCATTCCCACCCGAGAAACGGAGGCACGGACTATGGCCTGATCTCTCCACCTCGTGGAAACTCCCGGATAAGCCCAATGTTGTTCTTTTGACTTCTTGTAGCTGCTTCGCATTAAAGCAAGGAAGCCGAGGGCTCGGTCACAGAGATGATTCAGAAGAGGAGCTATTCTCTTGGACCGTGGCCTCCGAGGGTCCAGCAAGGTCACACTCATCAGACACTCTCCTTTCCCGCCCTGGGCTGGCTGTGTAGACGCTGAATGCAAGTGCTCTGGGTTTCTGAGGCCGATAGTGCACCCTCAGGACAGGGGCCACAGAGAACGCGACCCTAGGCACAAACTCAGTCACAGCCCCCGACGTTTACCAAGCCTGACCCACATCAACAGCAGCAAGCTGAGAACAGGCGCCTGGCGGGATGGGACGTGAGGAGAGGGCGCTTCACCTCAGCGGGCTCCCTCCCCCAAACCCCAAACTCCAGTCTAGCCATGAGAGAACGCGCTGACAAACCCCAATGGAGTGGCATCCTACAAAACGCCTGACCTGCCTCCTCAGAGCTGCCACCGTCATCAACACCAGGGTAAGTCTGAGACACTGCCCGGCCAAGAGGAGCCCAAGGAGACGCCGCCCCTGAATGTGATGCGGCGCTGGATGGGAGCCTAGGACAGAGAAAGGTATCTGCGGAACGCTGAGGAAACCCGAATAAAGCATGGCCTTCAGGTAACAACCACAGGCCAATATTAGTTCACTGATTGCGACAAATGTCCCCCACAAAGGCAAGATGTTAATGAGAGGGGCAACCGAGCATGGGGTCCAGGGAGCCCTCTATCTCCACAATTATCCTGTAAACCAAAAAGTGTTCTAAATAAAACGTTTATCGAGGGGGGAAAAGGCCAGTCAGTTAATGGGTCGGCGGGACCAGGAGGAGAGGGGCAGGTGCGGGGCCTGCACTGGAGTCCCCTGGTGTCCTGCGCGAGAAGAGATCGGGGCTGGTGTATGAGGACACCAGGCGTGCATGGCGCTCACCAGCTGGACACGGAAAGCCCGGATTTAAGCCACTGGGATTCTTCTGGGGTCGGAGCTCTGGAGGGCGGGCTGTCCCAGACGTGGCTCACGGGAACCTCTCGTGTTTGGGGACCTGCTGCCTTTGGGTGGAGTGAAAACAAGGGGCCGGGACCTCCACGGGCTGCAAACAGCGGTCACCCAATGCCCTCCCGGTGGACCCTGTGCCCCCTCCAGAGGGACCTTGAGCTCTTGGCCCCCGTCTGCGCTGGCCCTGCCCAAGGTCCCAGCAGGGGTACTTTCAGGTTTGAATGGTTTTTCTTAACCAAAGCTCCAAAATTACATAAACTATAAAACCTGGGTCTGTCCTGAGAACTGTACATCCATAGAGTAATACAAAAAGGTAAATATTATTTTTATACATATACACACATATATCTGTATGTATTTCGCAAAAAAAGTAATATAAGTTCATTAACAAAAATTTTCTGTTGCAAGTAAAGAGTAGGAGAGAAACATGAAACAAAACAAGTACAGGTCAATATTACAGTTGTGTTCTAAACCATTCTCATGATTTTTCAAGTGCTTTGTGTAATTATTTTCAAGTTTTTCAGAGACTCTGACCTATACTTCAGTGTTCAGCTGAACGAGTTATTGAAATTAGTTTGGCGGGATGAATAACATTCGCTTCTCTATACTAAAGCACCCTCAGATTACTGTCATCGTGTCAACAGAGACACAGTGTCAAAGCCCAGACACACAAATAATCTCGACCTCCACAGAGTGAGGCCGCTCGGGGGGAGGCTGTGGACTGGGTCCCCACTCCCAGCCACTCATCTGCTCCGCGCGGACGGGAAAACCCAGAGGCTAGCACACCCAGGGCTACGGAGCAGCCTCTCTTGGTTTATTCATAGCTCATCTGGACATTAAAAAGAGAAGCCCAGATAATAGCAAGCTCTGCAAGGTTAAATGAGATCCTTCTGCAGGATTCCGGATAAAAAATTATTAAAAGAATGAAAGGAATATAATTTGTAGTGACACTTTAGAATTTCAAGCTTGAGCTGGCAGAAATAACATTTTTAGAATAGACCGTACTCTTGAGAGAAGACCATGAGGTCTTCCATGGTTCTGCTGAGGCATTAAACATACCTAAAATGAGCGAATCGAAACACAATTTTGAAAGGATGTTGTGACCCAGACCTACTCATGGAATCATGGGGGAGAAGACTGAGGTCACAGGAGGGACAGGCCACTCCGCTAAGGATGGATGGGGTGAGAGACTCAGACTAGTCAGACAGCGTCACTGGACCAGGAGAAGGAGCAGGAGAAGTGGGCGGGTACTTTCCTTTCTCTGCTGTATCTGTCTTTAGAGAAACAATAAAAGTCTGTGGGGTTAGAGTTACAATGTACCAAGTTTTGCCTTAAGAGTTAAGAACAAAAGAGTTGAGCATTTAAGGAACTAAATGAAATTCTCTGCTAAGGACTGTGGCCCGAGTGATGCCAAGAACAGGCTTTGAGACCTTCGGCTGTTCACATCCAAGGGACTGGGCTCCGCTGTTCACATCCAAGGGACTGGGCCTCCTGAGCTGTTGGTAAGACACCAAATGTGCCCCAGGCGTGGGCTCACGCGGCGACACAGTCCTGGGAGGAGTGTGGTCCCTGAACTGGAGAAGCCGTTTGCATCAGAGGAGACACTGGCCAGAGAGGTTGGACATGGGCACTGGACGATTGCAGAAGCGGAGGGCAACTCAGCCTGGGGCAGGAGACAAGTCTTGGTGGCAGGGAGCCCCACGTGGTGGGCTGGGGACAGGTCCGACCTCGGCTGGCCGGCGACCTGGTGGAAGCAGCTGAGCTGGCCTCGGGGAAGACACGCGGCAGGGGCCACTCTGCTCTGCACCGGGCGTCCCCACGCAGGAAGCCGCGTCCGTCTGGGGGATGGGCTTGGGAAGGCAAGGGCCCGCAGGGGCTGTGCGGCCCTTCGGCTGCCCCGCCCACCTCCTCATCTTGCCCGAGGGCAGGGAGCCAAGGGGGCAGGACCCCAAACCCCCCGCCTGAGCCCCTCTCTGGGCCCAGGATACAGCAACGTGACAGGGAATGTCCGTGACGCGCGCTGTCTTCCTGGATGGATTTTAAAATGGGAGCAAGTGCTTTTAATGTGAGGTTCAACATGCAAAAACCCACAGAAAAGTGAGCGAAGGCCGAAACCACTTCCTCACACTCTGAGGCTTTTAGCCAGTACCTGCGTGAGATGTGTTTCAAAGACAGATGAAAACGATTTGAAGCATAAAGAACAAAGTCTCTTTGCCACTTTGGCAAGCAAAACAGCACAAAGCCCAGCGTCAGCTCTGAAGCACCTAAGGGCGAGGCGGGAGAGGGCGTCTCACATGCTCACTGGGGAGGGGGCTGGCGGGCTGACGGCAGGAGAGCGAGCCAAGCTGCAGGGTCTCCCTGGGGCGGGGGGCCTCCTCACCTCCCCCAGGACGCCCGGAGGGGCGCAGGCTTCGGGGCCTCTGAGAACCTTCTCCAGAAGCCAGTCTTGGACCAGCAGGTGACACAAGAAGCCCAGCTCGAGAAGGGTGTCGGCACCAGAATGTTCCATGCTCCAGGAAAGACAAACTGCCCTGGGCCGTCGTTACCCAAAGCCCCAAACATCATCTCAGACTCAGCAAGCGCCGGGACCACCGCCTCGCAGGGCGCTTCCCGTTCCCGGCCGTCCTCGGCCCCCTCTTTCCGGAAATTCACTCACCGGTTCAGAATAAGGGCCCTCCCCGCACCAGGCCCCGGGCCCCTGCCCTCTGCCGCCAGGATGAGAGCTGCCCGCACAGCACCGCCGGCCCAGCTCCGCGGGTCCAGCTGCCGGGCTCCGCTTCCACGCGGTGCTGCAGTGGCGCTGCACGGCCCTCTGCGCTCGCCCCTCGCTCTGGCAGCATTCTGTCCTGCGTGAGTGTGTGTGTGTGTGTGTGTGTGTGTGTGTGTGTGTGTGTGTGGCGAGACAGAAAGAGAGACCTCCTGCTGTTAAAGACCTTCTAGAGTGAAATATGCATAAACTGGATGATGAAATGAAAATGAAAGATAACAAATCCAAAATCACTAAGGAGAAGAAGCCAGAGCGCCGTTCTAACACCTGGGTGACTTCGGAAGCTCAGCTAAGCGCTCGGTTTAGCTTTGGGTTCCCTGTTGACTAAGGGAACAAAGCAACGCTCTGGATGTGGGGTTTCAAAGGAAGCCGCTAAGTCGCCCGGGAGAACCAGCCGCCTCTTGACAGCAGTGCTGCCTGCGGTGTGGACTTCTCCACGTGTCAGAGGCAGCCAAGGTGCAGAGGACGCAGAAACGTCCTTCCGACCTGACAGTCCTCGCACATCTTTGGAAAGGACGAAGAAAGGTATTAACTTATGGAAGACAGTGTTTCTTTCCAAGCTAAGGAAAAAGACATTGATTTCAAGTCTGAGGCTCGGGAACCTCATAATGATGGCCAAGTCCCTCAGAGTCAGCTCGGAAACCTGTCCAGAGGCGGGACCTTGGGAGTTCACGGCAGACCTGCGAGCCTACAGGGTATTCATATAGTGAATTCTCCTGCATAAATCGTAGGGTATTGCTAAGTGGAATTAAAAAAAAACACAAACTTGCTTAGAAAGAAGAAACAACCCTACATATATTTTAAAAACCCTAAGAACCAGGCATGGGAGGAACGTATTACATGATGAGAAACGGCTGTTTCAAATCAGTATCGTGTTCATTTATATAAAGTTCAGATAGAAGTCGGAAGAGTGCTTGCCTTTGAAGGAGGAAGACTGGAAAGGGACACAGGGAACTTTCTGAAATGTTGAAAATGTTTTGCATCTTGTTTAAAGTATGAGCTACATGCTGTATATATATTTGTCAAAACTCAATAAGCCAAAAAATAAAATAAATAAATAAATTAAAAAAAAAAAAAACAAAAAACTCAATAAACAACAAAAATATCAATATCATACATAACAGTAAAATCTTCGTAGACATCCCATTGAGATCAGATAAACAACGACTATGCCAATTACCTTTACTTTTTAAAATTATTCTGACCAACCCAGTAAGATATAAAAGCAAAAGGAGGGCTTCCCTGGTGGGGCAGTGGTTAAGAATCTGCCTGCCAATGCAGGGACACAGGTTCGAGCCCTGGTCCAGGAAAATCCCACATGCCGTGAAGCAACAAAGCCTGTGTGCCACAACTACTGAGCCTGTGCTCTAGAACCCGCGAGCCACAACTACTGAGCCCGCGTGCCACAACTACTGAAGCCCGCGTGGCTAGAGCCTGCGCTCCGCAACAAGAGAAGCCACTGCAATGAGAAGCCCTCACACTGCAACGAAAAGTAGGCCACCGCTCGCCGCAACTAGAGAAAGCCCACGCACAGCAACGAAGACCCAACGCAGCCAAAAAAAGTACATAAATAAGAGGACTAACATAAATTATTAAAAAAAAAAAAAGCAAAAGGAAACAAAACATTTTTACTATTTGGAGAAGATACGATTGTCTACCTTGAAAACTAAAAGGATCAACTGAAAAATATTTATAATAATAATAAATACCTAAACATCAATAGCTTTCCTATGTTTCAACAATGAATAACTCTTTAGAAGATGAAATGGAAAGAAAATCCTATTTACAGTAGCAATAAGACAAAATCTTAGGGTAACTGTAACAAATAAAGTATAGAACCTATGGGTATAAACCTGCAAACTTCACTAAGCAATATAAAAAAATAGCTGAAGAAATGGAGAAGCATATTATTTTTCTGGATGGGAAGCCAGAATCACCAAGAAGTCAGTTCTCATAAAACTTATCATAGGTTTAACATGATTAAAAAGTCAATGTGATGATTTTCAAAATTTGACAAAATAATTCCAGTTTTTTTCTGGAAGACTAAACAGGTGACAAGAACTAACAAAAATTCTGAAAAGATGAGGGGAATGCTTTATCAGTTATTAAAACATATTTTGGGACTAAAGCAATCAAAATATTATAGAACTGGCAGATAATCAGGTGATGAATCAATGGGTCCAAACAAACTCCACAGACTTTTACATAAACAGGTCCCCTTAATATATGAAAAAGGCACTTCATAAATAAATGGATTATTTGATAAGTCATGCTGAAAAAAATGGGGTCATTTGGAAAAAATAAAAGGTCAGACTACTTACATCTAAATTCCAGATGAATTAAAGAGTTAAATGTATTAAACCTTAAAGGTTTACAAACAAGATGAAAACTTATAAAAATATATGTTATGCTTGATAGTGTTGAAATATCCAAACATAAAAGTGATGAAAGAAATCATAAAGGAAAACATCAGTAGATTTACTACACAATAAACCCTTCTGTATGTCAAAAAGTAATACACCAAAATTAAGAGTAAAAAAACAAATTGAAAAAATTCTTGTCACAAATGACGGAAAAAACCCTAAGGCCTTGATAGAAAAGTAGGGGAAAGGAAACTGACAGATCATAGCAGGGGAAGTACAAAAAGCAACCAACTTGGAAAAATGTGTTCAGCAGGACCAGAAATCAAAGAATGAAAGTAAAATAACTGTAAGACCTGAACTCAAGGCTCAGAGCCATAAATCTTCTCAATGAAAACACAGGGAAATATCTTTGCAAACTTGGAGTAGGAAAAAATTATTAAAGAGTTTCCTTCCAGATATTTTGCTTAGTTTTGGTATCCTGCCTGTGCTGATTCTCTAAGGGCCCACTTTGCCTGCTGGGCAAATCAGCACGGCTGCCCTGAATGTGCAAGCAGGAGTCTGGGGACAGCACTTCCTGGAGATGACCGAGGACAGTTCCCAGAGGAGGTGCTACAAAGGAGCCGGCGGAAGACGGAAGGGCAGGACTGGGGAGCCGAGCAAAGGCGCAGTGGCGCCCTTGGGTGCGCTCAGGGAGCTCCGAGCAGAGCCCTGATGCTGAAGCACGAAAAGCACAGCAACGAGTGGCTGGAGACAAATCTGGAGAGGCAGGCGGGGGTCAGGTGATCAATGGCGCTATATGTGTGCAAATAAGCCTGGAATCTACTCTCTAAGCAGTAAGGGTTTCTATGCAAGAAGGAATTAGGGCTGGCAATCTGGTTAGAAGGTGGCCTGGGACTAGTCTCCGGGCTGTTGGAAGCACAAGCACATTTGGGGGAACCCGAGGCTCCCTGCCCAGCCCGGATGCGACGCCTGCTCTAGGGGCCTCTGCAGGGCTTCAAGCGGGGTGTGCACTCCACAGACGTGCAGAGAACGTGGGGACTCCTGGGCGGAGGGTCTGAGGAGGCCAGGTGGGTGGGATTGCATGACGGGCCAGAGCCAGTCAGGGACAGGGGTGCTGAAATGCGGAGGGGCAGTGGATGAGACAAGACACTTACGAGGTAAAACCAACCCAAAGGGACGTACTGATGTCTTCGAGGGGGGCAGGAATGACGTCTCTGTCTCTAACCTGGGAAACTTCGGGGGAGGGTGATGAGGTCTACTTTGACAGTTTGAGTTTGGTGAACCTGGGGACGTCTAGGTGGGGACGTCTAGGTGGAGCCGTCTACATGAACCTGAGGTCTGGGTTGGAAGCACATGACGGGGAGCTGCAGCCCGTGGTGGGAGGTGACCCTCGGGGAAGGGATCACTGGGGGAAACGTGGGGAGAGAAGACCAGTGTCCTGAGCAAGGAAAACCAAGGGACACCAACACTGTAAGGGCAGGACTGGAAATTGAAGTCAGATGAGTCAGAGAAAATGGTCCAAGAGACAAAAGACTGAGACGTAAGAATGAGGAGGGAGATGGAAGTCAAGCCCAGGGAGCAGGGTTGTAAGTGGAGGGGTGAAGAGAGCATGGGATGCAGAGACGTCCCGGAGGAGGGGACCGAAAAGCGCTGGCTGGGTCTGTCCTGTGGAAGCGATGCTACGGCTTTGGCAGAGAGCAGCAGATGGCATGAGGGGTGGAGATGACTCTCCTCTGAGGCAGAAGGAGGCAGGAGGGGGGGAGGGGGGGCTTGAAGACGGAGGGCCGAGGGATTCAGCGACGGAGCCAGGTCCTGGAGGGTGTGGCCGCAGAGGACCAAGCACACGGGGGGCGGGTTGCTTTCCACACATGTGGGATCATAGGGAGTATTTTTATTCTTTGTGCTGTAAGTAATTTCTAAATTTTTTATTAATGAGCATATATAACTTTAATAACAAATTACAAAGGTATTTTTAATATTTTAATTAAATTTAAATATTATAAGGTATAAAGCTATGAACACTCATATCTGTTAAAAACTAACAGTAGAACTAAACAAGATGAAATATTCTGAAATTTTCATGTAAGTATGCTTGTTACCTGCAATGACTTAACAGGAGTCACGTGCTAAGATTTAAATAAATTAATGGGGAAAAGACTTACTTTTTCTAAGTGGTCAAAGACCAAGCTTATTCTATTTTAGCAGTAAAATGCCTTAGTTAAACTCATGAAAACAGGGAAGGGCTTGGTTTGAGAATTAGTCTGAGATACAGAGATGGCCCTCCCCAAATGTCAGTTATCGTGGAAGCTTGTGGCACGTGCTGCCTTAGATGAGTCTGTGGGTTTCTAACACTGTAGGATGCCGATGCACTTGTGTTAAAGGATACATTTTTAAAAAGGGAAAATCATGGTTCTCATCCAAATATAAAATGAGCATGTGTCAAAGATTTTAGTTGTCATTAATTAATGAGGGAACCAGTAAGATGTTACAGTGTATCAAAAGAGAATTTGAACCACGCACACACATACGACAATGAGGAATGCCAAAATGAATTTACAAATAGATGCAAAACTGACCAATAGCTACAGAGCAATAACTAACTACTGCAATAACCACTTATAACCAGGGCACAATTCATTTGCATCTCTATGGACAAGAATTATTTGCAGCACTACAAGTTTTCTATAATCTAGAGTTGTAAAAATAGCTCAAAAACAATGAAAAGTGCAGGCCGCCAAAGCATCAGGTAACCCTGAAGGCTGCTTGATGAGACACCCAGTGACCTGCTTTTGGGTCCACTTCAGAGTCCATCACAAGTTTTTTCTGGCAATCTCCCCCTTGTGATCATAATAATCTTAAAGAAAGATTATTCTTAATTAAACTCAACAAATATTTTAGAGAATAGGCCAAATCCTTTTGCTATGCAACTGAGTTTTCAGCCTGTTTACAGGGTCCCTGCTATGAAGACATCAAGAATCCCTGCTCTCTCTTAACACAGGGATGCCCCTAGGCTCCTCTGGCCACCACTGGGCCTGACCCCTGCTCTCAGCCCAGCAGGCTTGTACCTCGGGCCAGGCCTTGGGACAATGCTGCCCTCTCCAGCCCCTGGCCTCCCACAGAGACGCCTGGGACCAGAGAACTACCGGCTCCACAGAGAGAACTACAGGATGTCTGCAGGGGCCCGCGCTCTCCATAACGGGCTTCAGCTCCGGTCCAGCGCACGGACAAACACTCGGCACAAGCTCCACAGTTCTGCTCCATAAAAGCTCTAAAGAAGCCCTTTCGCAATGGCTGGCACGTTGTGAAGGCAGGTGTTACAAAGCGCCTGCCTCCGCCGCTAATCCCCGCCAGTTTGGTCCCTGCAGGATCCACGGTTTCCAGGAGAATGGCATCCTACTCAGCCTGCCAGGAGGCACTGGCGGCAGCGAGTACCCTGGGTAGCTGGATGAGTGGGCTGTTGGATGGAGCTATTTAGAACCGTCCACTTGCACGCCACTGAGTGTAGGCCAAATACCATCTCCATTTTAGTGTACTTGCAGCTAAGCTGTTTTTTCTGACCATAATTAGCCAGCATGTTCAGCTGCTTCTTAAGGGCACTGGTTCCTAATAAAAATAAAAACCAGATCATTGGCCCAGAAGACAGTGATGGTCTTGCTGTCCGCACATCAGGGAGACGTGCGGCTAATCCACTGATAGCAACACGAAGTGATGCAGCCAAGGCCGCAGACGTGTTTTATACAATTGAAATCAGTATCGGCCCGGAGATAACCATCTCATCCACTTTAGATTCTTTGTGTAATAATCACACTTGGTGCGATCATAACAATAGTGTAGATAGAGTACTCCGGATTCTTCTACACTACTTTTCCTCTGAAGGAAAAGCAGCTGGGCATCAGCCAGCTCCAGGTGGGTCCAGCAGGAGAGCCAGAGGCTGATGAGGGACTAATGACGCCCTCGGTCACTTTCTCAGCATCCTGGCCTGGTCCCCCACATTGGCGTCACCTTGAAAGCCGGCTGTTTCTAAACGCCTCGAGGCTTATGCTCTGGGGCCTTTGCTGACGCTGCCCCTTGTCGTCTGCTGGCCCCGGTCTCCTGGCATGCCTGCCCCTCTGAGGGCGCTGCCCACCTCCCAGCTGGGGCCTCCACACGCCGTCCCCCTACTGAACTCGGGACGTACCCCAGCGGGAGCGCTGTACGTGGCAGGATGTGTTGACGTGTCTGACCAGGTCCCTGCGGTCGGTGCGTTGAGACTGACCATTTCAGCTCTGCGCCCCAGCATCCAGCAGAGTGCCTGGTGCAGAGCAGACGCCCAATCAGGACTTGGTGCTGAATGGACGGATGGACGGATGGATGGATGGATGGATGGAATAAATGACTGCACGTAAGACCTGCTTCTTATTTAGGCAGGATGTCTGACAAAGAACCAGCCGATCATGCAAGTTGTTAAGAAAATAGCTGGTGTGGCATTTTGAAACAATACCTTATTTTACGTAACCTGGGGGCCACAGAGCACTTCCCTTTTGGCAGATGGTAACTGTAACTTGAGTCCATCACTGGGGACTCCACCGGGGACTGACCCAGTTCATCTGGTGAGCGCCTCTGAAGGGCACACAGACAGACCAGTAAAACACGGTCCTGGTCTCAAGGAGATGACACCCAGCGGGGGTCACCTCTGCCAGAGCCCTGATGGAGAGCCTGCTCCTAACAGTTCTCTCCGCACAGATCACGTCAGGTCCCGTTTTGCTTACAGGCCACGTGGCCCTGACATCCTCGGGGAAACCTTAACCGCCCAGAAAAGTTACGTCAATAAATACGGTCAATCCCTCCCCTCTTTGATCAGAGCTGTTGAACTAAAACTAAGATGGGTGTTGGCTGATTTCCATTCACACCCTACCCTCTCCTCGAGGAAAGAGACCAGATCAGGCAACGCAGAGGACCATGGAGAGGGAGCGAGGGCCTGGGCCCCAGGCACCTCAGTCTAAGATATGCTTGGAACCGAAGCCATTGCAGTCAAGGGCGAACATTTAGAAAGCCAGGACATGGAAGTAGAATACTGAAGGGGTTGGGGGAGCCCAATTCAAATAAAGGCAGGTCCACAGAGCGCCTTCCTTTAATCCCCGCAGAGACTGACACCAAAGTGCCATCCTGGGTCCACTTTCACCACAAAGTCGCCGCTAAAGCACAAGAGGGAGGGGTCTGCCCCCTAAAACTTCTCTGCAGTGGCCTGGCCGTCAGGAAGAGCACAGGCTCCAGAGGCTGACAGCTGGGCAGAGTTCCCTCCTCACCTATGACTGCCTGCGACCTTGGGCCAGGGGTTTACGCTCCGCACGTCACTGAGTGACAGGGCCTGCTGTGGTCTGAGCATGTGATGATCAGAAGGGGGACCCATCGTGTGAGAGGAGGCGGGAGAACAGAAGATAATCAGGAGAAACACGTGAGTTCCGTCAACAACCAGACGGAGAGTGCACAGGCCGAGAGAGCTTGGGAAGAGCTGTGGCAGAACCGTAGGCTGCTCTGCCTGAGGAGGTGAGCAGCGCCAAGTCCCTGTGGGGTCTCAGCAGGACAGCCGGTGTGGCTGGGGGGACACTGGGAGAGCAGCACTCCCAGCTGTCCTGAAACAGAGACCACTTATAATAACGTCACGATGAGACCAGCTGCCAGCCCAGGGAAGGTGACCATCGCAAGAGCCCAGCGACCTGTGGTCTGGCCAGCTCCTCCCTGGGGGAGGCCCAGGAAGGAGCCTGGAGTAACGGTGGGATGACAAAGGCAGGAAGCCAGCTTCGGCAGGAAGCAGTTCAATGGAGCTGGTGTGTGGAGCACCCCGGCAAGGGGCCAGGACAGGGGAAGCCTGGCCCTTAGGGAGACATCGTGAAACACGGTGGGTGGCACAGAGCAAAACGCAGTGGCCTGGGAGGCTGCCCGGGGGCTGAGGGGGGTGGGTTCTGCTCCAGGCCCTGCTGAATGCATACGGGGGAGGGAGGATATCGTCCAGTTATATTTTAGGAAGGTCGATGTTTCGGCCTGTGTGAGAACGGTTTGGAAGAGAACAAATGTGGAAGGAGGGGACCAGTTAGAGGCTGTGGCACTTGTCCTGGTGAGAGGGAACCATGCCCTGGAGAGACAGAGAGAGGAGAGCAGGTTCCTGCTATGTCCTAGAACACAGATGGGCAGGGCTGCAGATGCACTGGGGTGGGCGCGGGGTCGGGAGAGGGAAAAAGAAACCCAGGACTATTCCTGGGCTTCTGGCTTGAGTGATACAGGAGTCACCAAGGGGGCAGACACTGAGATTAGAATGGCTGCAGTGATGAGGCGGGGAACAGTTAGGGTTAAAATGTCAAAAGACACAGTTTGAAGAACCTAAGTGGAGGCATCTGTGAGACAACCAGATTAGAGATGCCAACTGCTTATGTGGGTTCCATCTGTGGTCCTGGGGGTCAAAGATCAGGAAAAGACGCCACTGGAAATCACAGGGGTGCACGAGATGTCCTAGGAAGAGGTCCTGGGAGAGCGGAGAGGAGAGACCAGCAGAGGAGAGGAGGGGAGGTGGCCAGGGGGCTGGAGGGAAGTCCAGCGAAGGAGGAGACTGTCTGGTGAAGGATGGTGCCGACCGCCGCCGAGAGGCCGAGGAAGGTGAGGAAGGAGAGGGCCCACTGAGCCCTCAGCAGGACGTCTGCGCCCAAACCGCCAAAACAGGTTAACTATCATTGTTGCTGACCCCCAGACCAGCCCCAGGTGGAGGCACTGTTCATGCGTCTCCAAGTTCGTCCCATGCTGAATCGGGTACCCTTGCTCAGGGCGGCCCCATGGGCACAGCCATCTGGGGCCTCGGCCCAAACCCAGGCTCCCGCAGGAGGCCCTCCAGCCACTCCTCCCGCTGCCCGCCTAGGCTCCCACGCCGCCCTTTAATTTTCCCAAAGCCCGAGCTGTGGTTTTCACTGGAAACTCCGTAGAGCATCGTAAGGTTTTACTAGCTGTTCTGGGTCTGAGCCAGAAGTAAAGGTTAAGGACATCAAGAGCACAGGGAGAAATCTGATTACCGTCCACGGCGCAATGTTGCTTCGTTACTTACTGTTTTCAGACAGCTCCACAATGTAATAAAGAACAGGGCTGTTTCCATCAAAGGGTCGGACCCAGGAGAGCATCACGGTATGGCTGTGGGAAGAATTCAGGCTGGCCAGGAGGTTCTGGGGTGAATGAGGCAGTTCACTTGGATACAAAAGAACAAAAAAAGAAAAGAAAAGAAAACGCACGTCAGAATTGCAGGTTAGCCTCCTGGCTCTTACGTTGCCTGGTCCTTGTGTGCGATGTTTTGAAAATGGAGAACATCAGACACGCCCCGAACACAAATACTAACTACTCCCCGCCCCCAGAAAACCCTTCAGCATTCACAGTGTGTTTTATTTTCCAAACATAATTTGATTTAATCCCTCTAGTAGGGATTAAACAACTAATGACTCTCACTTAAATCGAGTGGGGAGCGCCGATTTTATACAGTAGACTATTTAATTGAGAAAACTTGGTCAACAGTTTGTTTTTACAGCTAGAGGCTGTTAGTGGGAAGGCAGCAAGCCATAGGATAGGAAAAGGCCTGGGAAATATAATTTACTGTGGAAGTTTCCGACACCAGCCATTTGGAGTTACCAGCCAAAATGCCCATATGTGTTCTTGGACAACGGAGCAGCCCCATTACTGAGCCTGCGAGGTTATATTGTCGTCTGTCTTCTGCTGGATAATGGAGATTTGGGAAAAGCACTGGAAGGGAAATGTGGTACAAACACTAACTGGAACCCCACGGAAATAGTAAACAATGCATCAGCAAGGCTATAGAATGGAAACACAAAGCAAATAAATTCTGGAAAGAAGTTACTAACAGAAAGGGTCTTCATTGGGATTTACTGGTGACGAAGCGTCAAAATCCAACTGCATAGTTTCTACCACCGAGGGGTCAGCAACCTTGCAATCATGAGCGGCCCAGCCCGTATTTAACCTTTACATCTCACGCTCCGGGAGCAAGACCCTGTTCTACGGCCATTAAGAACGGCTTCTCCTCCTACAAGGAGTGCTGGGAAAGGGGAGGCCGGGTATCACCCGCTTCACCCACTAACTAGCTTCTGGTCTCTCTTAGACATCAGTGATTGCTAACCCACACAGGTCAGCACAAAAAGCCATAATTATCCTTGATATTTTTAATTTAAAAAATGTACTCATTACACTTTGAAATTTATTAAGCTGTTATGTGCTTGCAGCTACCTAAGAAACACAGCTCTCTCTAACCCACCACACCATTTATAAGCAAACTAATATTTCTAAAATAGACTGCGACTTTATTTATTTATTTATTTATTTAACATCTTTATTGGAGTATAATTGCTTTACAATGGTGTGTTAGTTGCTGCTGTATAACAAAGTGAATCAGCTAGACGTATACATATATACCCATATCTCCTCCCTCTTGCGTCTCCCTCCCATCCTCCCTATCCCACCCCTCTAGGTGGTCACAAAGCACCGAGCTGACCTCCCTGTGCTCTGCGGCTGCTTCCCATTAGCTATCTATTTTACGTTTGGTAGTGTATATGTGTCCATGCCACTCTCTCACTTCGTCCCAGCTTACCCTTCCCTCTCCCAGTGTCCTCAAGTTCATTCTCTACATCTGCGTCTTTATTCCTGTCCTGCCCCTAGGTTCTTCAGAACCATTTTTTTTTTTTTTTTTAGTTTCCATATATATGTATTACCATACAGTATTTGTTTTTCTCTTTCTGACTTACTTCACTCTGTATGACAGACTCTAGGTCCATCCACCTCACTACAAACAACTCAATTTCGTTTCTTTTTATGGCTGAGTAATATTCCATTGTATATATGTGCCACATCTTCTTTATCCATTCATCTGTCGATGGACACTTAGGTTGCTTCCATGTCCTGGCTACTGTAAATCGTGTTGCAATGAAAACTGTGGTACATGACTCTTTTTGAATTATGGTTTTCTCAGGGTATATGCCCAGTAGTGGGATTGCTGGGTCATATGGTAGTTCTATTTTTAGTGTTTTAAGGAACCTCCATACTGTTCCCCATAGTGGCTATATCAATTTACATTCCCACCAACAGGGCAAGAGGGTTCCCTTTCCTCCACATCCTCTCCAGCATTTATGGTCTGTAGATTTTTTGATGATGGCCATTCTGACTGGTGTGAGGTGATACCTCATTGTAGTTTTGATTTTCATTTCTCTAATGATTAGTGACGTTGAGCATCCTTTCATGTGTCTGTTGGCCATCTGTATATCTTCTTTGGAGAAATGTCTATTTAGGTCTTCTGCCCATTTTTGGATTGGGTTGTTTGTTTTTATGATATTGAGCTGCATGAGCTGCTTGTATATTTTGGAGATTAATCCTTTGTCACTTGCTTCGTTTGCAAATATTTTCTCCCATTCTGAGGGTTGTCCTTTCGTCTTGTTTATGGTTTCCTTTGCTGTGCAAAAGCTTTTAAGTTTCATTAGGTCCCATTTGTTTATTTTTGTTTTTATTTCCATTTCTCTAGGAGGTGGGTCAAAAAAGGCCTTGCTGTGATTTATGTCATAGAGTGTTCTGCCTATGTATTCCTCTAAGAGTTTTATAGTGTCTGGCCTTACATTTAGGTCTGTAATCCATTTTGAGTTTTA
This sequence comes from Balaenoptera musculus, assembly GCF_009873245.2. Classification (NCBI taxonomy): domain Eukaryota; kingdom Metazoa; phylum Chordata; class Mammalia; order Artiodactyla; family Balaenopteridae; genus Balaenoptera; species Balaenoptera musculus. The sequence goes on from NC_045799.1 coordinate 85,488,071, forward strand.
TTTTTGAGTATCGTGTTAGGGAGTGTTCTAATTTCATTCTTTTACATGTAGCTGTCCAGTTTTCCTAGCACCACTTATTGAAGAGGCTGTCTTTTCTCAATTGTATATTCTTGCCTCCTTTATCTAAGATAAGGTGACCATATGTGCATGGGTTTATCTCTGGGCTTTCTATCCTGTTCCGTTGATCTATATGTCCGTTTTTGTGCCAGTACCATACTGTCTTGATTACTGTAGCTTTGTAGTATAGTCTGAAGTCAGGGAGTCTGATTCCTCCAGCTCCATTTTTTCCCCCCCAAGACTGTTTGGCTATTCGGGGTCTTCTGTGTCTCCATACAAATTGTGAAATTTTTTGTTCTAGTTCTGTGTAAAATGCCATTGGTAGTTTGATAGGGATTGCATTGAATCAGTAGATTGCTTTGGGTAGTAGAGTCATCTTCACAGTGTTGATTCTTTCAATCCAAGACATTGATATATCTCTCCATCTGTCTGTATCATCTTTAATTTCTTTCATCAGTGTCATGAAGTTTTCTGCATACAGGTCTTTTGTCTCCTTAGGTAGGTTTATTGCTAGGTATTTTATTCTTTTAGTTGCAATGGTAAATGGGAGTGTTTCCTTAATTTCTCTTTCAGATTTTTCATCATTAGTGTGTAGGAATGCAAGAGATTTCTGTGCATTAATTTTGTATCCTGCTACTTTACCAAATTCATTGATATAGACCTAGTAGTTTTCTGGTAGAATCTTTAGGATTCTCTATGTATAGTATCATGTCATCTGCAAACAGTGACAGTTTCACTTCTTCTTTTCCGATTTGTATTCCTTTTATTTCTTTTTCTTCTCTGATTGCTGTGGCTAAAACTTCCAAAACTATGTTGAATAATAGTGGCGAGAGTGGGCAACCTTGTCTTGTTCCTGATCTTAGTGGAAATGGTTTCTGTTGTTCACCATTGAGAACGATGTTGGCTGTGCGTTTGTCATATATGGCCTTTATTATGTTGAAGTAAGTTCCCTCTATGCCTACTTTCTGGAGAGTTTTTATCATAAATGGGTGTTGAATTTTGTTGAAAGCTTTTTCTGCATCTATTGATCTCTGCACCTCTGCACACATCTCTGTCCTGGGGCTCCGCGGGATCCAGTGGTCAAATTCCCACAGCCAGGAAAACCCAGGGTCTACACTCGATTTCAGATCATGCTTCTCAGCCTACATGAGGGCACACTCACTTAGCAGTGACCGATCCGACAGGTGAGTGGACAGCTCTTTCTCTGGGGCTGGAGAGCTTTGTAGACGGTGGGCTGCTCACTGCTCCGTATCTACAGGTCACTCCACAGCAGCCCCCCGTCCAGGCCTGAGCTCAGGAAGTCCTTGGAGCCAGCTTAGGCAAGTCCCTCTGTCCAGCCCTCAGAGCTTGATGCTCACCCAGGGTGTGAGTCTGGGAAGAGTGGTTTCTGACGTCCCCCCTGCCAGCACTGAAAGGCCACCAAGGAGAATGCCACAGGGCGTGCCAGAAGTAGGCACACTGAACAGCAACAACGGCAGCCCTGAGCTTGGTGTGGAGGGGTGAGAAAAGACTGTTAAAAAGATTGATGAGACTTAGGAACTTAAGGCAAAGTGGCCTTGAGACATTTAGAACCGGAACCGAGATCTAAAGCCCAGTGGTGCCACGGACATCGCTGTCCGTGATGCAGCTAGAAATAACGAGCCCTCGTCCACTGCTGCCCCCAAAGAGTCCGTGGTCGCCCCTGGAGGACGGCCCACGCCAAGTGTGTTCTTTACAGACATCACAGGACTCAGAGTTGGAAGGAAATTTAGATTTTTTTCCCCCTAGTTCCAGCCTCTCCCCTCCATGGAAATTCCCTCTAGCGTACCTCGTGTCCAATATTACCTGTTTCACAATGCAAAGAACTTTTTAATATGCATTGGAAATGTACACTATTTCTTTAAATGATGTTTCGGTTATCTGGAAAATTAAGCTTTGTGAGATACTTGACTAACCCATCAATAGCCGATAAATGAGGCTTTAATATATTCTGAATCCATCTCAGAGAAGCTCATCTAATAGCGGGAGGTTGTGTCCTGGCACCTTCTCCGCCAAGTCTGAAAGGAGATAAATGACCAGCCGGTGACTCACAGACAGTGATTTGCAGACAGGGCGACAGCGGAAAGGCTCTGAGCACATCAGGGACAACGGGGGACGAGGCCAGTGCTGAGTCACTTCGTGATTTAAAGAGGAATCACCATCAGGAAAATGACACCGCCATAATGTCAGAAATGAACGACAACAAAACCTGGGCTGCAGGGGACGGCGATGAAGCGAGGTGTGTTTGAGAGGAACGGCTTGGGGAGAGGCTCGAGAGAAGGCAGTTGGCACAGTGGTGGCCGTGGGGAGCTGCTCTGGTGGGAGAGGGTCGGATAAGTATTTCCTCCGTAAAAGCGCTGTCCCTCTAACGCACAAATGACACCTTGGTCAAACCCATCTTCTCTGACTTCATGCTGAGGATGAAGGCAATGGGGGCCTGATAGCTCTCGAGAGACGGTATTAAATTGTTCGCTCCTTGTTATGGCTTTGTCGGAAGTGGTTTTACTGAAAGAAACCTCTCCCACTGTCTCGGGGTCCGAGTCTTCCAGTCGCTCTGTAAATCAGGTTTTTCTCTGCCCTCCGGGCTCAGAAGAATTAGTCTCTGATCTCAGAAGGAAAGATGCAATGCTAATTGGGTCTTTAAATGATTAACAATCAATCCAAAAAGCCTTCGCGCCTGGTCCCTCACAGCAAGAAGCTTTGGGGGTCCGGAGTCATCCCAGAACCAGTTCCTTCCTGTAAAGCCCTAGCAAACTAGTAGGAGAGACACAGCTAACACAACTGGTGACCGGCGTTAATGATGACTGTGTGTTGTTAATTTACCAGACGCATCAGGAGACCCTCTGGAATTGCAGACGCCTCTCCTCTCGGGGAGGGGATGAGGCAGACCCCTCAGAAATTAGTCCTCCTCGGCGGTACCAAATCCCAAACCCATTTCAACCTGGTAAGTGGAGCAGGGCTTCCTCAGACACTGATGGGGCACCTGCTATGCACCTGGCGCCGTTCCATGCACGGAGGGCTGGCTCCGCAGCAGACAGACACACCTAGTGTGTCAGAGGATGAAAGAGAGAAACTTCCTGGCCCTGGGTGACGGGAAGGGTGCCGCGGATGAAAAGAGGAACATTTGTTATAAGATGGTGAGGAACAGTAAGAGCTGTGTGACTGATTGAGCGTCTGCCCCCAAGCTAGGCTCCCGGCCAGGATTTACAAACAGCGGTCCACTCAAACCTCACCGCCACCCTTTAAGGTAAATGGCAACGTGCCCAGTTTACAGGTGAGAAAACTGAGACTGAGGTGTGAGGTGACCTGCCCGAAGTCACACAGTCAGTGAGAACTGGGGAGGGGTCTCCAGGCCAGCCTCGCTCCGGACAGCCGGTGACCCTGTGTGGACTGTGGCTTCTGCCCGCACGGTGCCCCCCCCCCCGCCGCCCCCGGCTGGCACAGCACCAACTACCGAGCAAACCAACAGGAGAGCTGCCAGCAGGAGGCCTGCTTCTGAAAAGCCCACTTGGGATGCTCCTAATTTCTACATTTAACGAAGTAGCTTTTACCTCAAGTGGGGAGGCTGGGGAAGCAGGCTTTCAGGCTCTTCGGAAGGACACTGTTTAGCCATAAGTACCTCTCAGTCACTCCTGCAATGGGGAGATTTTTTGTTGTTGTCATCTGACTGAGTCAGGGAAATGTTACTGGGCTGGATTTGTAAGTTCTCCGAGAAGCACAAAACACCCTGCAGTCCTGAGTTGCGATTATCGTTATTGCTATCGTCATCACTGATGTCTCAGAGTTAAGACCTTACTGGATGTAAAGATACACCGTGCTCTAACCTACAACCTTCCCCATTCATTCCGATTTGGAAGAGTGGAGTGCTTATTACACCAACAATTCACAAGGAACCACTGTCTTCCAAATCAGCTCTGTAACCAGTTGTACCTAAATTGGTTTGAATCACGAATCTGCAAGTATTTCTATATTTAGAGAGGAGGTGTCTTAGCATTACACAAAGCCTATTATTTTATAGATACAGCAACGTTTGCTGAAAAATGTATTTCGCTTAGAGGAAATCAAATAAGCAAATACTAGGGGAGATGTGCAAATCAGGAGAACATAAACATCGTGCAGAAGAGAAAGAGTTCGCTATACTGGAAGCACACAATTTGGCTTCTGCTGACAGAGTCTTTATGAAATGCTAACACTTATTTATGTGGTACAAATGATGGATGATCTAAGAGTTCTCAAAGGTAGTTTAAAAATTGTGAATAGCACAGTGCATTATGTGAATTCACTGGTCATGGATACCAACTTCATCAACAATTTTTAAAAAGATCCCCACGTGAGCTACGGATGGAGGAGGAAAGCCAGCCTACCAGAGCTGAGCAAGGGTTGGCCGCCCAGCTCTCGACGGTGCGGGGAGCGAAGGGCACGTGAGCATCTAAGGGAAGGTGAGGGGCGTGAGTGGAATGTCCGAGAGGATCGCCGGGGGCCTGCAACAAACACACATTCATTCAACCAACCAACATGTATTTATTGAACGCCTAAGGTATGCCAAACACTGCCAGGCACTCAAAATGCAGAGCTGTGCCATCCTTCTACTTCAAGAGGGAAGAAGTTGCCCGCGTGATCGGTGCTGACGAGGGTGGAGCAGGTGCTGGGAAGCAGGGGAGAGACAGCCTGCATCCCGGGGGCAGGAAGGGATCCTGCGCTGATTCCCAGAGGACGGGCGTGCCCTTCAGGGGGAGGTGACAGAAGAGCCAGGCCAAGCCATGGAGGCAGCAGAGGCTGAGGTGCCCTGGATGGGGGCCCGGGGGCCCAGGAGGGCAGGAAGAGCCCAGGGTCAGCGGGTCCAGTGGCGGGAGGCAGGGTGGGGAGACCCCCGCTGATCCTCTAGGGCTGAAAGGCAACTGGGTGACCTTCGATCACAACAGGTGACTAACCCCTGCGGAGAACAAGGTCGTCCTGGGGAGAGGCCAGCCTGGAGGCAGAAGGGCGCTTTCCCAGGTTCCGCAGGCCCAGCAGCCGCCTTTCTGGGCTCACAGCTGCCCGTCACTGACCCGTCAAGTCCCACGCACGGGCTGGCGGAGAGCCGCTCGTGCAGGTGTGTGTGCAACAAACACGGGGGGTCCTGGGTGCAGCACCGAGCAAGTGCTTTTCTTTTTCCTTTTGAATTCCCTCGGCCAGGGCCTGGGGATTCAAAGGCAAATGAGACGTGCCCCTGTACTCAGAGTGTTCACAGCCTGTTTCAGGGAATGATTTTTGCCTATAGAAGCCTTCCTGGGTCGCAGTGGGCAGAGTCCAGTGGGAAAGACCTCTCAAGCCTCTCCAAGGCCTTTCCTGACGGCCAGCGTGCCCCTGTCGACCTGGGCTAGCTGCTGCCCCGCCAGCCCTGCCCTGCTTCTCTAGTTTCGGGTTTTACTTCTGTGCGTATGGGCTGGGGGAGCATCTTGGGGGGGCACCATTTTTAAAAAGCAGGTAAATACATGTCGGAAAAACACACTGGGTCAGCAGGCTTTTCAGCTTCCTGCCCGTGAGGGGGGAGCTGTGGGAGGATGCGCTCGAAGCACAGAGGCGGACGCAAGCAGGGGTCCCACGGCCCCCGCCCCCAGCAAGGCCCAGGTGGAGGGAACGGGCGGCGGCTCCCCGCTCCCAGGAGCTCAGCAGACGTAACGGGAAGTGCGCGTTTGCCCACAGAGCGGCAGCTGGCTTTCCTGGGAACTGGGGCACCCTGACGCTGACCAGAAGCTCTGAGGGGCATCACATGGAAAAGCGGACCTACTGTTACTTACACATGGTGTGGCAAACAGTCTATCACAATACGGGCTCAATGGGGAGAATGGGATAAAAGGATCAATGAGGAGGAAAACCAACAATTAAACCGTCTAAACTGAGGCTGAACACATTGTAATTTTAAGGCTACCACAGAAACCCCCACCCGGTAAGTGTGCGTGCCTGAGGCCCACGGCGGTGGCCTCTGACCGCTGGCTTGCGACCTGTCATGCGTGTTACGTGATGCTCACGTGGGGAGGGTTGACACCGTGGACACGGAGCAGCGCGATACTCACATCACCTCCAGGCGGGCTGTCCTGGAGTCGTTCCCGCCCTCGGAGATGACTCCACAGGTGTAGTCGCCAATGTCGCCCGACCACGTCTGGCTAATGAAGAGGGACCCGTCCTTCTCCACCACAATCCTGGAGCTGCCAGATGGGGTGATGACCACGTTGTCCTTCTTCCACACGTAGCTGTGGGTCAAGCAGAGAGTCCTGAGTTAGGACCCCGGTCGCTGATCCTTCCCTGTCTGTTAAAAAGCAAGTAACTGGGACTTCCCTGGTGGCGCAGTGGTTAAGAATCCGCCTGCCAGTGCAGGAGACACGGGTTCGAGCCCTGGTCCAGGAAGATCCCACATGCCGCAGAGCAACTAAGCCCGTGAGCCACAACTACTGAGCCCACGTGCCACAACTACTGAAGCCCACGCACCTAGAGCCCATGCTCCGCAACAAGAGAAGCCACTGCAATGAGAAAACTGCACACCGCAAGGAAGAGTAGCCCCCGCTCACCACAACTAGAGAAAGCCCACACACAGCAACGAAGACCCAACACAGCCATAAATAATAAATTTATTAAAAAAAAAAAAAGCAAGCAACTGACGACCTTGTGAGTACAGTAAAAACCGCCAAACTGTGCTCTTAAAAGGGTGATATTTAATACTATGTGAATTACATCTTAAAAGAAAAAAGGAAAGCGACCAGATGTCTTGGTCACAATACAAAGATAGATGCTGAAGTTAAAACAGGACAAAAAGACAAGTGCAGACATTCGTCTGTCTTTGGGTTCAGGACGGGGAGTCTGAGGGGTCCTGACCACCCGTGTCACCACTGCAACTGTACCTCCCGCTCCTGCAGGAAGGTCCCCGGGGGACAAGAGTGTAGCCTGGGCAGGGGGCAAGGTCCCCAGGGTGTCCCCGTACACGTTTTCTTAAAATCCAGCCATTCTGGGGACTTCCCTGGTCACAGAGTGGTTAAGAATCCGCCTTCCAATGCAGGGGACGTGAGTTCGATCCCTGATCAGGGAACTAGATCCCACATGCCGCAACTAAGAGTTCTCATGCCACAACTAAGGAGTCTGCTGGCCGCAACTAAGGAGCACACGTACTGCAACTAAGAGCCGGTGCAACCATAAATAAATAATATAATATAATATAATATAAATAAAAATGTTTAAAAAAATCCAACCATTCTGGCAGACTGTCCTTAAAACTGCATTTCTTTCTCTTTTAATTCTTTATGACATTTTAGCACATTTTTCTTTTCAAATGTAGACTCCACTAAGAGCCTGTCCAGCCTCTCACTAGTCACGGCTGGATGAGATCAAAGTGCTGGCTTTCCTTTCCAAAGTACTGGATTGGATTTCCAGAATGCACCCAGTTCTTTAAAGGCTTAATGCACACAGAGCACAGACATGTACAAACTGCTCCTCTGGAATTACCCCCAGACAGAGCAGGATTGTCTCCACCAGAAGGAAGTGAATCAGCTGCTCACTTGGGGAGCAGCGTTCGGCGACCAGTGTCCCTTAGGGTCAGGTGCTCCTCAGGGCACAGGAACCCAGGACAAGGGATGCCCCAGAGTCAGCAGCCTAATTCCTTTTCAGGAAGGAAGCTCCGATTTTGCCTGTTTAATCACACTAAAGAAGCTACAAGAAAACCAGGAAGATCTGAGGGGGGTTTCTGGTGTGCCCCTAGGGTAGCAGAAAACTGGCTCCTTTGTCCTTTGTTTGGTGACACTCCCAAGTCCTTTAGAAACGAATGAATTCTTTCCTAGAATCCTAGAATTCTCCAGGCAATCTCTAACTTGTTGGCTTTCGTTTCTTTGTTTTGCATTCAACGTTCTTGTAACAAAAGCAAACTTGGTTTCTGAGCTCTGGGGAAACTCCAGAGAGACAGGTAGAGATGTGGAAATTCACGATTTGTCAAACACCTGCCCAAGAAGAGTGAGAACACAGCTTGGTCCCTGAACCCAGTTAGTAACGTACGTATACGTCAACAGCTACCTCCCTCTGCTCAGCGCGAAATGTTCCAGAAAGAAGAAGAGCATCTTGATTCTGTCACTTGGCTAACTGCATGCCTTTGGGGCTAAGGCCAGAGTGAAAATACTAGGATGACTGCATCTCTCTTTCTAGATTCATTTTCAAGGCTGGTTCTGAAAATTAAAAACTATTCTGAAAGTGGCAGCCCTTCGGGAAGAAGCTCGCCACCGACAGCCAGCTGTGTCTGCTGCCGTGTGTCTACCTGGGCTGTCACGTTCTTCATCATGACTGTCCCCGTCTGAGTCAAACAAAGACAGGTGTCACCACCCACTTCGCGGACCTTCACGTCCTCTGGGTCCCTTGGTTCCCCGCAGTTTCCTCTAAATGTGTTAGATAACCGCGGCTGCCTTTCTTCCATGCGGAGCTCCCTCCCTCCATTACACAGTGGAGCCATCCTTGGAGTAGAGAAAATCCCTCGAGTCTAGCACAGCCCCAGCGCAAACACTGCTGAAATCCCATTCGATCCCTCTGGATTTTTCTCTCATTAAGTATCAGCCTCTGACAAGTACGTTTTACAGATAGTGTATTAACCTTGGCAGAAAAATCATGAAAAGCTGTATTGAAGTCATGAAGTGGAACATAGCTCACTGTAAATAATACATAAGGCTGGAGTGGAAAATGGGATTTGTGTGATTAATGATGGAGCCCAGAACTGTAAGATGCCGTAATCAGGGATCTGTGGCTGGAATCAAAGTTCCTGAAATTCTCCCTTCTCATCTCTACTTCAGTTCCCCAGCTCCCAGAATACTAATGAGCCCCAAACGCTGTAATTGACCGAGCTGACCGGAGAGAAGTGCGGGGGTCGTGGGTGGTCCCACAGTGCAGCGTGGCCGTGGTCCCCTTAATCACCACGCGGTCCTCTGGAGGGTTCACGATGGACGTTCGATCTGGAAAGACACAAGTCGCGACTCAGACAAGATGACGTGCCTGAGCGTTTCCTCCCTCAGGGGGTGACGAGTCGGTCATCTGACATCAAAACCTCCTAGTTTTCTCTTATCTCGGCAAAACCAGTGTACATGGACGCACACAGAAACGTTCAGGGAATTGAAAGCAAGCCTGTTCGCCTCTCAGCTAAGGGAGACGGGCCTCCCCAAGCCCGTCTCAGGTCACCCCCGGACCTCGGGCACTCCGGAAGGAAACAGGAAGGAAGATCGTATGCAGATGGTTACCAGGTTCTACATCCTGAGGAGAAGTCTGGATTCTTTCCCCAGATTATCAACATTCTGGTAATTTCTACTGTCTACACAGTACGTCATGACTTTGCAAAGTGCTTTCATTTATTCTGTTTTACTTAATCCTCACAACAATCTTGTGAGGGTTGTGATAATCCTTCTCCCAGAGATCAGGAAGGAAAACCGATACTCAGAAGTACAGGGTCTTGCCTGGTGCCACGGGGCCAGTAAGCAGCGGGGCCTGGTGCTACGTGCAGGCCTGCAAGATCGTCCAGACCTGCGGCCGCCCGACACTCCACAGCTGCCAGAGCCAAGGCCCCGGAGATGGCCCTGTGGTGTGTGTCCCCACGCTGCACGCCTCTCAGGAGGGCGCTGCTCTGGCACCAGGAAAGGAGACGGAACTTGGAGCCACGAGACTGGGTTCAGGGCCCAGCCCGACGGCTTACCAGGGGGGCGTCCAGAGACACGCCTCTGAGCTTATTAGTTTTCTTGTCTATGAAAGGGGGTGCTGCGATCACTCACGCTGGGACAGAACAGAGTAGGTGACGCCTGGGAAGACCCCTGCAGGCCACACAGCACTGCACCAACCAGTCTAGCGCTATTATAATTCTGAATCTCAGCAGATCCACACAATTTTCCGGTGAGTGACCTACAGAGATGCAGACATCAGTTTTCCACAAGATTTTAAATTTATGGTTAAGTTTTGGGGACACTGGATGAATCAGATGTGGTTGATAGAATAGACCACCAAATGGAACAAAACCTCTTTTTTAGCGCTTCACAATATTGGGAGGATTTGGATTCATTCCTTTTAAACTTGTGATATTTTTAGAACACCCAATAAATGAGAAAGGGTCATTTATCAAAGCGGACACCAACTATATCATAGGAAACGCTAAGCAGATACGAAATAAAGCACAACAATTTAGTCTTTCCTCAAGGATGGTATTTTAACAAAGTATTCACTCAGGCAATTTAAAAATTTCTCTCCTCATATAGATGGCTTTACAAAAATCTATTAGTGAGCACTGACTGTCTCTTGCTTTTTTGAACAATAATTTTTTAGTAGTATAGATATGGATGAAGCAGAGAGAGAAAAGTTTATCAGCCAGTGAAGCTAAATACTTGGTAATCCAATCCTTATGTTCTGGAAAACAATTTATTCTGCATTTCAGAAACCCGTGTTATAGATAAAATAAAGAGAAACAAAAGCTGGAGGAACCACAAAGATCCTTCAGTTCACTCCTAACATATAGGAAACATCCATATTTAATATATGAGGAATGTTTTAGTTGGCTATAATGATAGTATAGAAAAAATGCTTTCTCTGGGATTTTCATTCTTGGTCCACTTTTCTTATGTGATGCTTATAAGATTAGCCAACCTATCAGTTTTTTTAACTTGAGCTAGTTTTTGGGGTAATATCCCTACTCTACTGAGGTTAGAAAGTTAATCTTTTATCTCTCCTGAAACGCCCCCATTAAATCTTTGAATACATTTTCTAATTATTCTTTTAGAAGCTGAAAAATTAATTACTCAACAGATTTCTCCAAATTAGTTGTAAAAATAATGATTCCCCTTTGATTGGATTAGCGAGTCCAAGGGCATATTGACATCCCCAAGCACAGATGACACGCTGATTAAACCGTTATTAACAGAGAGCTCCGCACGGGCTGTGGTCCTTACTCCACACGGTGAGCGTGGCAGACGCGTTCAGGGAACCCTCGGAGTTGGCTGCACAGCAGGTGTAGTTACCAGCATCCTGGATTAAGACAGGGGTGATCTGCAGACCCCCAGACTCAAGGAGCATGAACCTGGGAATCCGCACGGAGCCGCTGGCCAGAATGTGGTTTCCTGAGGACGACAGACAAAACAGCAACGTGAGGACTGCAACGTTCGAGAGAAGGTAATGCTCTGGCCGCACCCAAGAAAGTAATGTGAGGAAATAATCAGAAGAAAGTGGAAACTTTATGCACAAAAGTAACCAAAGCAGTTTGCTTTAGCGTTAACTAGAATAACAGAAACCAAGAACATCCTAATCGTCCAATATTGAGAGATTTGGTTAGACAAATTATGATCCATGTATGTGATTGTTTCCTTTGGGTGACTGATTTTGAGTTTTCTTTATATGTGTATGCATTTGAAGAGTTTCTCTACAAAGCCATTATTACATTCTAAATCAGGAAAGACAAAAAGAAAATATATAAAATGAAAGAACCCTTCTTTCTGATTAATCTGTAGCTTCCCAGATCTTTATGTCTACAAGCCACGGCCCCAGTGCACGAGTCATACCTTTGAGAGTTGGGAAGCCACCGCGTGGTTTTCTGGGAGTGAAAAAAGATGTAAGTTTTGAAGTTTCACCCAGATACAGCCCACTAAGCATGACCAGTTAATCTACGAGGATGAACCCAACTCAGCCGGGGTTTGTTAAGGACAAGTCTGTCCTATGTGTGCTGTTCATTTAGTGGCAGGTGTGCTGAACGTGTAGACAGGGCTGCAGGGGAGCTGCAAAGAGCCCGAGATGTGACACCACTCTTCACAGGAACTGATACTACAGTCGGATTAAGAGCGCCACACACGTCAAACTGCGGAGGATGCAAGCGATCCTGTGCTAGAGCAGCTTTCTTAGAAATGAAGGCGGATGTAGTCTTAACTGTGAATATTACCAAGGAAGCACGCCTTCATTCACAAAGGGGAAGCTGCAGCTGAAATCCAGAGCCCGTCAGGCCCGGGGCACCCGGTGAAGGGCTTGACGGAGGAAAGCGCCGTTCGCACGGTGTACAGAAATGTGCTTCCTCTTCTAGGCTGTGAGCTGCACGATAAGGGGTCTTGCTCGTCTGACCCCTCCCCGTGCCCCTAGCATCGGCCCCGGTGGGTGCTCAGTCAATGGTTTTGTACTCTTTACCGAACGAATGAGTGAGAATAACAAACACAACGCGGGGCCGCTGGGCTCGCTTCCTGCGTTGGCCGCGCCCTCCAGCAGCTGTGGGCGCCTACCTCTCCTCCACGCGATGGCCGGCCTGGGAGCCCCGGACACCGCACAGCTCAGGACGGCTGTCGCCCCGTCGGTAACCGTGGTGTCCGCCGGAAGCTGGGTGAAGGCTGGGGCGACATCTAGGCAGAGGAGGTGAACAGTGAAATACTCAGTGCGTCGTCCCTCGTAAACGCTCAAGCCAGCCTGGTGGAGTCGGCCACCTGGGCTGTTACAGAACTAATCACGGAGATAACTGAGTGATAAAAAATGAAAACCTTTCAGGAAGACTACAACCCTCCACTACCCGTCTCCCAGGAAGCACCTATCTTTGTTTACAGCCTAAAGAGAAATACGGTCTCGTGATGTAATGGACACACAAGTGGGGAAGAGCAGGAAGAACTGTTTCTGACCAACGTTAAAGAGGAGAGAGATGTTTATTTAGATAAATCAAACAAGCTGCTTTCATTATGTAAAAAAAATAGAAAAAGCTCATTTCTGAATATCCTACATCGCCCTGAAGATGACACTTTGACACTTCCTAGGATCCGTTCTGAAAGTTAAAACAACCAGATTCCAAGGGCTTCAGGGAAGAATTCTTGGGGGGAGCGTTGGGTCTTCCTGTTCACGGGGGACCGCCCGGGCCTCCGGCTCCAGCAGCCCCGAGTCAGAGCCAGGAAGACAGAGGCAGCTCGGGCCGGCTTCGGGGAGGGCTCGGGCTCCGCTGGCTCTGCACTACTTTGAGAAAGATTAAGCCGGAACCCCTGAGTGCCAGCCGTGACCCGCGTCGCCCAAATCCTGTGTAGGGGCCCCTGGGATGCCTGGGCCCATGCCCCTGGGGCAGAAGCGGGCAGGCCCAGTGGACCCCGGGGCAGCCGCCGGCCTCTGCCCTCCCTCCCCGCTGGGCGTCCCCCTCTGGTGTGAACCCCTGGATGACCTGGGGGCCCCCCAACTGGTCTCTTCTGCTCGTCCCCTCATTGTCGCCCCTACACCAGGTGCGGAGGCCCTGTGAAAGCTTCGGACGATGCACGGCCAGTGCCCACCTCAGAGCCGCGAAGGCCCCGCTCACCCGTGCTCGTCGTCAGCGCCCTTGTGCCCGCACACACCGGGGCCGCCTTGTCCCCCCACGCGTCTGTCGGGCACCTGCAGCGCCCACCTCCACCGCGCCTCTCCAAGGCTCCGCAGGGCAGGCCTCTCCCCACCTGCAGGTCGCCGCTCCAGTAAGAACCTCTCAACTCAGAGAACCCACCCCGCCCCGCCCGCCCTCTAAAGGGGCTTCCCTGGCCGCTCTGGGCCTCGCCTAGGCTTCCTCTGTGGGGCCCTCACCGCCCTCTGCCATCTCTCCCCTCCCCCAGGACCCTCCGTCCTGGAAGCACGAGAACCTCTTCTTCACGGCGTCCTCTTAGCTCTGTGCCCGAGCCTCACGGGCCCGGAGTAACTGACACAGATGCTCAATAAACGTTTGTTAAGTGAATGAATAAATACTGATTGTTTTACACACTATTTTTCTTTCATTAAAAGTACTTTAATAATAAAAAAAAAATCCATTTTGCCAAACCCTGTACTTACAAAACAGATATGCAGCATTATCACCATCACGTATTTATTTGTTCACCCTCCAGTTGTCATGGTAACCAGGTTAAGTAGCACTTTCATTTAAATTTCCAAACCGATCCTCCTAAGAACCCTGTGAACTGGGCTGGGTTGGTTCCATTTTGAAAAGAAAACTGAGGCTGAGAGAAATCAGGTGATCTGCCCTGGGTCTCTCCCGAGAGCAGGGTCCGTGAACCACCAGCCCGGGCCAAATCCAGCCCGTCCCTGCTTTCGTAAACGGAGTTCTGTGGAACAGCCACGTCTGCTCAGAATCGTGTGTGCTGCCTGTAGGCTACGACAGCACGGTGAGGAGGAGCAAGAGAAACCACGGCCTTCAAAGGCGAAAACAGGCACCACCCGGCTTCTCACAGAAAAAGCCTGCCCATCCCTGCCCTACAGCACCCTGGCCCACGATTCCAAACAGGCTTAAATAATGCTAATGGATCAAAACTCAGTTTCTGGCTTAAGTCCCCAGTATTATTTCTGCTGCTTGAAGTGATACTGGTTTCCTATGCTCCACAACGCAGGGGGAATTTGACCCCCGGCCAAGATTGGAGGAAATGACCCCTAGTTCACCAAAACATATGCATGAATATTTCAGGATTGGGTCGGTCCCTTCCTAGTTCTGGCTGACAAGAGCCACTGGCCACGCACACGCTGACCAGTTTGCTTTCTCCGATGGCTCTCAGCATTTTGCTTCCAAAAGGGCAGACGTGAGAGGTAGTGTTCCCTAATCACTAAACTCTACTTCGTTTTAGAAGAACAACATTACGACTATGGGAGATTAAAGAGAAAACCCACAAATATAATAAAAACCTTTATCTTTACTTTATTTTTCAGAGTGCCAAAGTATTTCTGTTACTGGGACAATAAAAAAAAGTCACAAAAGTACTATAATTGTTCGATAAAACTAAAATAGAGAATGAATATAAAAAACGGAAAAAAGGTCAAAAGAAAAGGACTAGGGACGAGGCGCTCACTTAACAGTCTTCCTAGTTCCGTCCAGAAAGGTGGGGGTTTGTCCCTATGTCTCAATAAAGCAGCGCGTTCAAGTGCTGGGGAAATCAAGGCTCCAGAGGGGCAGGGAGCTCGGGCTGAACAGACACTGGCATTTTCTGACACGTCCATTGGCCGAGGACTGGGAAGCCCGGCTCTGCAGGGCGTAGTACTCACTGGTGACGTCCAGGTAGGTGTAGGTCTGGACCTCCCCGCCCTCGTTACTGGCGAAGCACTGGAAGATTCCTGAGTCCTCCGGACGCAGCTTCTGGACGCGCAGGCCTCCACTTGACAGCACTTGGTATCGAGGGTTCTGGAGCTTGTTGATGGAGACCGCGTCCTTGAACCACCGGAGGGTGGGAAGAGGGGCCCCTGGGTAGAAGTGAAACAAAAATCATTAAGTTTCGAGAATTCCTTACGTGAGGACTAAATGGCGGTATTTCAACGGGCATTTTCTCATCTAGTCGTCCCTCCAAGCACCCCGTGAGGCGTCATTTTTCTCATCGTATGTGAAGACGGGGAGGGAGAGGCCCGAAGGGAGCGGCGTGGGGTGGCTGCAGACCCTCCGGCTCTTCCCACGGCCCGTGCTCTTGCCCAGGCGGTTCTGGCTGCGGCTGACCTCAGACAGGGCTGGGAGGAAGGTCTCTGCCTCTGCCGCTCGGGCTCGGGGAAGGGTCACCAGGCGGAGACAGGTGGGCCCCCTCCCCCCGCCGACTGTGCCATTGGGCAGAGCACTCAACCCCTCCTTGTCCCTGTAGGGATCAAGGGTCACAGCGACCTCAAAGGTGGCCGTGAAGGTTAACTGGGTCAGGATATGAGTACCTCCTGGGGCCCGGCCCATGACGCGAGCTCAGTGGACGGCACCGCTCGCTGCTCCGCATCACAACTAACGACAGCACTAACGCGCGCCGCCTTGGCAACGCCTCCGTCTAAGGAGTGGGCTATCGCTGACCACCCGCGCGTGCGCTGTGCTGGGGGAGCGATTGCTTAGGGAAAGGCATAAGCACAGGAGTTGCATCTGGTTCAGGATGAGGAGACACGAGAGGTCCAAGCTGTGGCTGCAGGAAAAGTCACCTTGGCCCCTGAGACCAGCGCGGGTGCAGCAGATGAGGAGGAGGGTGCAGGGCGCCCCCGACCCTGTACCCAAGAGCGGAGTGAGCCGAGATCACAGCCAAGACTTCGACCAAGAGGGCGAGGGTCACGCGGAGGCTCCGTGCCCAGCTGCCCCGCTTGGGTGCCCCTTCCTCATCCTGATGATGTTACAAGGAAGACCCAGGCCTCCAGGCCGTGAGACTGGAGCTGCTCGCGGTCTCGCCACCTGGAAGGAGGTTGAGGTTGGGGTCGGATGGGGCGTAGGCGGCGGACAAGGTCACTGGGGCAGAACCCAGGTTGGCGACGAAGGGACTGTCCTTAGCCCGGGAGCACGAGGGCCTCTGCTGCTCGCCCCCCAACTGGGTGTGGTCAGTGCAGGTAACCAGGCGGTGACGCACTGTCTCCTGGTGGCCTCGCTGCATGGGACACACCGGGCTCCTCCTCTTGGTGGCTTTTCCGGGAGCCTTGGGGAACCAGCTGAGGGAAGACTGCTTCCGTTCTCCTTCTTCCTAAACCTGAGCAGGGTCAGGTTACCCAGGGGGGTAGACAAGAGAGCCCGTCCAAGGAACGAGACCACGGCACTCAAGACAAGAGTTCTGGGCTCTGGGGGGCACAGTGTGTTTGTTGTGGCTCTGCGGGAAGTGCAGAACGTCTGGGCTTATTTCTAGATCTCAGATGGCGCTGTGCCTCAGTTTCCCTAATTAGAAAATGAATTTAAATAAAATATCTTGATGTGATTCATGTTGAAAGGCACACCCAAATCCCTTGACTTAAGATGCTATGTAGGTATAAGATGTCTTCTTTAATAAATAAAGTTAATGTCGTGGAATATTTCAAGAGAATGTATTCTCAGATTCTGTTCTTTGCCTAAATTATGTTTCCTGTCACTTTTCATTAAATCAGGAAATTAAAAAAAATCCATTGCAAGGTAAAAGCATAAGCAATCCACGTAAAATCTCATAATAGCAATTACATGATGTAGCTTTCATAAAGAATAACCATTTCACATGCTGCTATAGTTGCATTGTCAAAAGAAAGAAGTAAATTATATGATGGCAATGCAAGGCTGAAAGACCCGTTCAGTGTATATTTATAAGCGTGTACTTAACAAGCAGTTTACTCTGCAGAAATCATGCCAGAAAAGCAACCTCTTGTCAAGGGGAGAGCCTAACATTGTCATTTATTGAAAAATAATTGTTAGTGTATAGGGAACTAGGAGTATTTCTATTTTGGGGCAATTTAATGTCATAAACAGAAATCTTATCCCCACAGTATTGCAGATTCTCGTTTCTAAAATATAAGCACTCTAAATATTTTGTAGCTTCACTTTCACAGAGTTGTTGGCCTTAAAAAGCGGGGGTGTTTATAGAGAAGAGAGAACAATGCAGCCACAGTAAGGCAAAGAGTTCCACTTGAAATTCACAGGACTCGTCTCATTCCTTTCTTCTCCCGCCCTGAGCCCGAGCAGCAGAGGAGAGAAGCAGAGCAGGGGTGGAGACTGCACCCTGGGAGCTGGCGGGACTGGGAACCAGAAGCACTAAGGAAATGACTCTTCCGGGCGGCAGCAGCTGTTGCAGAGGCTCCGTGGATGGAGGGGAGGGGAGGGGACTCCTGGCTGGACGCCCCTCCCTACGCTGACCCTCAGCATGGTCCTGAGCGGCACTCCCACTCCTTCCCAGAAATGGAAAGTGACCTGCACATCGGTGGTATCTGTTCCGAGTCCCAGGGCCTTGGCTCTCAGGGTCCAGGCCGAAGCACTGGCTTTGGAGCTGGTGCCTGTGGGTTTGGATCCCGTCTCCACCAACACGTGGCCGAGGCAGGCCGCCTGTCCAGGGCTCAGTGAGCAACGCCCCGGCGCCAGACCGCGGGCAGAGCGGAAGGTGTCTCCTTCATTGTCCTGACTGCGCCTTGAGCGCGTTACTTAGCTTTGCTTCTTAAGGGGCGTTTTCCCACGTACAGAGGGACGTAACGATCTCTCTCTTACGCAGCTGTCCTGAAGATTCACAGAACTGTTAGGAATCCTCACCCGCCAAGCTCTTAGAAGAAAAACCCCACCCTTAAGATGAACAGGTGTTAACATAAAGGGTCCTTTTCCTCACTTGACAATCTCCAGAGGACTCATGAAGTTTTGTTTATGAAATTGCCGTGGAGAGCCTGTCTCTGTCGGGGCGTTTAGCGTAACTACTTGCATGTTGGCCACAAAATGGGAACAGTGGGCAACAAGGGGTCCAGGCTCTCGGGACGAGAGGCAGAATTCCGAGTGACAAAGGGAAAGTCGACTCAAAGCTGAAAGGGGGGAAAAACAGAAGATTTCCTATCCAAGAAGTTAAAACAATCTCTCTTCTCTCAAGTGGGCGTGGTCACCAGTCCCGCTCACCCCGTGGATGAGAATGAACTTCCTGCCCCAAGTCTCAGGGGTCGCGCGCTTGCAGAATCAGAGCCTTTGAAGGGAGTCAAGGGGACAGGACTTCATCTCTCTCTGTTGGGATGGACAGGGTTAAGGCTTCCTTCCTGTTCCCTTGGGGAAATATTATTACCCCTGCTTTGCAGGTTACACGCCCAGCAACTGAGTTCTACTGCACGCCAGCGGCCCCGTTTCTAATCACCACGGTCCACCTGTCGCTATCCAGAGGACAGCTCTGCCCTAGAGATGCCATTTCTGTTCCTCCACCACGTCGCTGCTTGCCCTGTGGCTCCCCGCACTCACCCATGGCTCCACACACGATGTCCACAGTTTCTTCTACTTCCACTAAAATCCGGCTCTCGGGTTCCTCGGTAAAATACGGTGGCTCTTTAAACAAGAAAAAACCAGAACAGCCCGTAAGCCAAAGAGGTATATTTCAGAAGACCCTTACAGCCTACAAGAGTTTGAGCTCCTTTTAAAAACTATTTTTGAAAACTTCATTAGTTACCATCGTGCACACAGACTCAGAATTCGGTGCGCAGAGGCCAAAGGCAATTTATAGTCTAAGGTTTTGGAAAGCAAATTACTACTCAGGGCAATGGCTACTTTTCAGTTTATGGGCTTGAATAATGGAATATCTTAATTCACATTTTAGAAGGACTATCCCATGAGGTTCATAAAGGTTTATATTTACAGCACAGTATTTTATAGTCTAGTTTGCTTCAGTATCTAAACTAAACAACAACTCAGGGAGCATGTCAAATAAAGCACCACAGACAGGCACCCGGCCTGTTTCAGGGAACAGGGCAGCCTATTAACATATTTTTTAAAGTCTTAGCAGTTCTTCTTCTCCAAAATATAGATTTAATACTTCAGTGGAATGCAAAATAATAGCTAAGAGAAGAAAGAAAATGGGCCTCTCATCCATCTTCAGTAGCAAAGGAAACCCAACCACTTGCATATCTCCAGACACCCTGCTCGCCCGCCTGTTCAACAGCAAAAAAAGCAGTGGTTGTATTAAACAATGAATTTCCTTGGAGACTAAACTGCAATATTTTTCTCAGTTTATTCAGCAGGAATTCAACGGTGGCATGGCCAAGTTCGAGGAGTATTAAGGTAGTAGTGATTTCATTATCATGATAACAAAGGGCCGTTGTATTCACTTTCCGTGTGATAATTTCCAGGCGCTGTCTTCCAGAGTGGTTTATTTCCACTGTAATTGTGTCGAATGTGGATACTATAGCTTGGCCTGCCTCTTGTATTGACTATATCTTTAAAACAGGGTGGGACCTAAAAGACGAAAAAGAGAAATGAAAACTTAGCATTTCAAGGAGATGATTAAGCAGACAAGGCTGAAGGCTCCTCACTGGAAGCAGTCAGGTATCAATCCTGCAATAACCTGCATCGCTCAAGCAGAAACAATCTGCTGAAGGAACCAGTCTGGCTGAGGCCACGGCTGCAAATTCACTAGACGGAGGCAGATTCTCCACTTAGTTGTGTGTGTGTAGAGACCAGGCCTCAAGAAATACTGCAGAGAGCCCATGTCTCTTTTTCAAGCTGGTCTTCATCGTACACTGCTGCGTGCACACTCCTGCGTGCACATTCAGCCGCGTCTCCTGCGTCCATAACAACGACAACAGCGTTGCTTATGCTCTAACTACACAGCAGAGGCACCCTGCCAAGGCCCTGGTGTGCAGGTCACGCCTCATTTTCATCAGCAAATGCTGAAGTTGATATCTACCCCTGTGGTCTGGTTAAAGGGATGTGAGGGGAAAGGAAAAGAACTAAGCTCAAGCATCAACATCTGCTATGACGGATTACAGTTTTCCTTTCTTAACTTACACATCTTATTTTGAGATCAGTGGAGAGTCCCACGCATTTGTAATAAATAATAGAGATCTCTTGTGTCCTTTACTTAGTTTCCCTCAGCGGGGACATCTTGCAGAACCTATAGTCCAACCAAGATACTGAGAGTGAAACGCGTAGCCTGTTGTATTCAACGTCCCCCCCCACCCCGCCCCCCAGCCTTGGTTGTTCTCGTGTGTACGACTCGTGCAGGTCTGTGCACCCACACCACGGTCAAGATGCAGAACGGGTCCACCACCACCAGCCTCCTCCACGCTGCCCTTCTGTAACCATGCCCACCCCAAGGTCCCATCCTGAACCTCTGGCAACCACGCATCTGCTCTCCATCTCTATAATTCTGTCCTTTCAAGAACGTTATATAAATGGAATGATACAGTATGCAACCTTTGGAACTAGCTATTTCCACCCAGCATACTTCCCCCGAGGTTCTTCCAAGAGGAGTCACACTTTGGTGGGAAGAATCCATACCTATAGATGCTCAGCGTCTACAGGACCAGACAATTCCTGAGGCGCTGATTGCGGGTGCTGTCGGGCACCCTGGCCGACGTCCCGGGGCTGCGCTCCCTTGCCCTGCAGTGCCCAGGTCTTCCCCAAGTGCTGGGGGGGAAGCCCCCAGGGCCAGAGACAACGGGCCCCCCTCACATGGTGACCTGAGGCTGGACCGAGCTGACTGAAGGCCCGGCTCTGGGACTGCAGGTGCCTTAGGGACCCCCGGGCCTGCTCAGGGCGGCTCCTCCGCGAGCGCCGTCATCCCCGCCCGGCCAGTTCCCCGGGGCGCCCGGCACGGGCTCACGGCTCCGTACCCTCTGTGGCCCTGAGCTCAGGGCCGCCAGGCCCCCTGGCGCGTCCCGTCGGGCGGCCTGCCAGAGCTGGCCAAGCGCTGCCTGTCTCCTCCGCAGCAGACACCCAGGCAAGTTTTAGTGGCTGGAGCCAGGAGGCCAGGTCTGCTTACCCATTTATTGATTCTCCTGCGTTTTTCAGGAAGTCTTCCAGGTGCTGAGCGCTCAGGGCAGCCGCGGGGCTGCCGAAGCCCTCTCGGGCCCACGCGGCTTCCGACGGGAACGCCATCTCTCCCACATGCACGCGTTACCTCTCCTCTCCCTGCTGACCCCGTATTCCAACCCAGCTCAACAGCGCCCTCAGCTACTTCTGCGAATAGCTGTCTATAAGGAGAACAGTGGGGGAAAGTACCGGGCGTACCAGCCAAGAAAGACTGAGGTGACTGGTGGGGAACACCTGCCATGGACGAGTCATCCCCGCCGTGGACTTTTCAACCACTTAATCTTCAAAGGGCAAGTGCGCGTCTTAGCTAATCAGCAACAACTCTGTCTGGAAAGGGTACCCTGCCAACGCAGGCGCACACTAGACTTTCAAAGATTTATGGCAATTGCAGCCGATAAAACCGGGGACTGAAACTAACACTTTGACCTCTTTTGAAACAATACGAAGCCGTCAGGAGAACGCTCTCATCCCGCGCGACACTGGCGTGTTAAGGATAGGCCAGTCATGCAGGCTGTCGTCCACATCCCCCAGGGGCCGCGGCAGCTCCTCCAGTCAGCACAGCAAGCCTCCAGCCCCCCGACCTCACGGCTTGAGGCAGGGCTACCTCCCAGGCAGCTCCCAAATTAGGACCCCTCAGGCTCTCCTGCCCTTGATGCTGGGCTTTGCCTCCTGCACCATCCACCCCCCAACCCCGGCTCACGGCACAGCCCGGAGATGCCCCCTCTGCCGTCTGCCCTTCTCCCAGAGCGACCGTCTCGGGAAGCGGCAGAGCCCGTGGTGTGTCCTTGACTCGCCACCATCGTCCACACTTGGGTGCCTTTGTCCACTGGGGTGAGCAGAATGCCCCCAGGAGACGTCCACCCCCAATCACCAGTACCTGTGAACATGCTACGCTACGTGGCAGGGGGGGACTCTGTCGACGTGACTGAGGTCATCGATCTAAAAACGGGGAGATGATTTCAGAGCAGCTGGGCGGGCCCAATCTTATCACAGGGACCCCTAAGAGCAGAGAACTTTCTCCAGCTGGCAGCGGGAGCGACGGCAGGAGGGGACGTCAGAGATCCGCGGTGTGAGGAGGACTCGGCCAGCTGCTGGCTCTGAAGGCGAAGGTGGCCGTAGCCAGGGATGCCGGTTGTCTCCAGAACCTGAGAAAGACCCACCAACAGCCAGAAAGGAAACAGGCCCAGTCCCACAACCGCATGAACTGGATTCTGCAGCCCCTGGGTGAGCCGGGAAGTGGATCCTCCCGGGGCCTCCGGAGAAGAACCCAGCCCAGCCAGAGCCTTGGTTGCAGCCTTGGGAGGCCGGGAACCGTGAGGCGACACATCTGTCTAATTTTAAGCTGTTGAGTTTGTGGTCCTTTCTCACAAGAGCGACACAAAGGCCGTCACTGGTCCTGGCTCCTCCCCGTGGACCAGCCTTTCTCAAGTCGCCTCGTTGGCAAATTCAGACCGATCTTCAAGGCCAGTCCTCGTGTTCCTTCTCCGGCAGAGGCTCCCTGCCCTCCCCGGGCTGGGTCTGCCCCACCCACGTACCCCCTGGGACCGATGACCCGCATCTGTGTGACCGGCCACCACACTGGAGGCTGCTTCAGGGAAGGGCGTGGCTTAGTCATCTCTGTGTTTTAGCACCTGCCATCATCTCTGGGAAGACACTTAGAAACCGCCCACCGGAGAAGAGAGAGAGGAGACGCCCACAGACTTTAGGACCCCGAAACTCCTTCAGGGGCGGAGATGCATCTAACTCGTCTTCATCCCACCCAGGCTGGTGCTCCCGCTGGGTGCCTGGCATGCGCTCTGCACTGGTGAATGACAGGTGGTGAGCGGAGAAGCAGAGGATGGCGGGGGAGCCTGGAATTGGACGGCGTGTGGAAGAGTTCACACCCTGCTCCCCAGACAGAATTCCTGCTCACCTCGGGGCGCCAGGAGCTGCCCATGCTGCATCCAGGAGCAAGTCACCCCAGCATCGTTTGAGGTTTGTCTCACACGACTTTTCCTTTTGTTTAAGGAACAGTTCTGTAATAGTTCCTTTCTGAGCTTTAATCAGTGATAAGATGCCAAACGGATAAGTTCTACAGTTGGTGATAGGATGCCAATAATTTGGGTGCTTCTACTATGGGTCGTATGTGAAAACTATAAAAAAGACATCTTAGGCTTTTCTTACACTGATGTGACGAGTTACCAGGCAGGAGCTCTGTAGATCTCCATGAGGAGAGGACTAGGCCCCCTGCAAGGTTCTCTTCCGGCCCGAATTGCCGCGAAAGCCCCTCCCTGCCAATCCCAGGGGTGCCCCCTCACCGCCTGCCTTGCCGAGGGTCTTAGCACTCACTGTGTGGAACCATAACTGCCGCGTGAAGGGACCGCCTTCCGCATAAGACCCTGGACGCCGGGACCAGCACAGCATCGGGGGGGCCGACTCAGTAAAGACCTCTGTGTCGAGCGGAGGGAAGGAAGGACGAGAACAAGGAAGGGAGGAAGGAATCTGTGTTGCAAACAAACATCTAGGGGATGGTCAGTCTCAGCTCTAGGAGAGCAGCTTCTCAGTTGCGGCGCTGCTATCAGGAGAGAGGTGTCACAGGTAACTCGTTATTTTAATAGTAGTTCAGATACTGGAGCTTCTGCATGATGCATGTATAAAAAATCAGAAGAGACCTGAGGTATACAGAGAAAGCTCTGTACAACTGTCATGCCCACCCACCCGAGTTTCTGAGCGGGGGGTGAAGGAGGCATCGCGGCTCGGGCAGGACACGCGTACGCGTGGCCGCGCTGTGCGTGGGACCAGATCCGTCAGTCTGGACGGAGGTTGAGACGTTGCAGCATTGGTAAGAGGCATCATCGTTTTGTTTACCACCAAGAAAGAAGAAATGCTTCCGTGGGTTGTGAGGCACATCCTGATTTCGGAGGCTGCAAGCGTGGAAGATGTGTCATGTCACTGCTGCAGGTAAAGCACTAAGGGTGACGTGTGTCACCGCGGAGTCCTACCAACAGCTCCCAAAGCTGCCATTTCAGTCCTTCCGTGCCCGTTACTTCGCACGATCCTCACAACACGAGCCGGAATCATCTTCTGCGGCATCCACATTTCACAGACGTGCACGCTGAGGCCCCCAGAGGCCAACGAGTGGTGCAGTGAGGACCTGGGCGCAGTCCCGCCTCCAGAGCCCGTCCCATCACGCACGCAGCATCCGTGACCCCGAGAGTGTCCACTCTCTGCAGGACGACAGCTGGCACAGCGTCACTCCTCTGCCTGGTGCACAGTCTGAGAGGTCACAGAGGCAAGTGGCGACCACTGAGGGAGTCCTGAGGGACATGCAGACCCACAAGGCAGGGAAGGTGGGACCCGGGCGGGAAAGGCCATTCGTCCTAAGCACAGGTGCTCGGGGCTCTGAAGGGCGACGGTCCAAGTCTTGGGTTGGCCTCCCTGAGAAGCAGACCTGAGACAGGGCTCCCTGCCCGTGGTTTATTTGGGAGGCGATGGGAACACCATCAGGAGGGCGGGAGGCCGGCTGAAAAAGAGCACGTTACCAAGGCAGCTCCCGCTGTAGGTGACTGAGCGTATGCCGCTGGGAAACTCTGGAGGCCAGTGAAGACCACAACCTCCAAGTTACGTCCCCACCTCAGGGGTGAGGAAGCTTGGCCGATGATACTCCGGTCCACGTGGCGCTGGACTCACGCACGCCAGGGGGTGTGGAGGCCAGCACTTCCAAACTGTCACACGGCGGGTGCCCTGGCCTCACCCTGGGGCAGCCCTGGCTCCAGTGGCCAGGGGATGCAGTCAGGAAACGGGCCCTGAGGCGCCTGCCTCCTCGCGTGGGGTGTGCGGTGTGTGGGCAGGTAAGGAAACGAGCGGTGAAGCGACAGCCGCAGACCCTCCGCAGGGCAGGTGGAGGAGACCGTGGACCGCCAAACCCAGGAGGCCGCTTTCCCTGCTGTGTGCAGAGTCGCGTGTGTGACGCCGTCTGCAGTCAGACCCGAGCTCCTGTTTAAACATCAGAAATTAAGCAGTGCAGCAGCGGAGTTGACAGGTGGGCTGAACAGCCTGTCTTGTCTCATCAGTAAGAAACAGGAGTAAATGGAAGTCAATCTGTGTCTGCTTTCTTTCATCTGCGTGTTCATATCGATAGTTCACCGCACGGTCCCACCAGTGACAGGGCCGTGGAACCGGGACCAGGGTTTCCTGGGGATCCCTCCCTCCACGATCGCTGGGCTCAGGGCTATAATCTCCCAAATCACTCTGAATTGACAGAGGCTCTTGAGGGCTTTCCCAGGATGATTCAACCACAAAATCCTACCTGTCACAGCAAATTCTTATGAATAAACGGGATTTAAATGAACATCATAAAGGTACACGAGTGTGTCCGTGTACCTTTAAAAGCCAGAACACGGAGAGATAGCAACTCAGGAGAATACAGAAACAACCTGCTCTGGAATCCAGATGGAAGTGCAAAACCCAAGTTCACGTGACAGATTTAAAATTTTTTTTTTCAATAAATTTATTTATTTATTTTTGGCTGCGTTGGGTCTTCGTTGCTGCACGCGGGCTTTCTCTAGTTGCGGCAAGCAGGGGCTACTCTTCGTTGTGGTGCACCGGACTTCCCATTGCGGTGGCTTCTCTTGTTGCAGAGCATGGGCTCTAGGCGCACAGGATTCAGTAGTTGTGGCACGCAGGCTCAGTAGTTGTGGCGCGCGGGCTCTAGAGCGCAGGCTCAGTAGCTGTGGCACACGGGCTTAGTTGCTCCGCGGCATGTGGGATCCTCCCAGCCCAGGGCTCGAACCCGTGTCCCCTGCATTAGCAGCTGGATTCTTAACCACTGCACCACCAGGGAAGCCCTTAAATATTTAAAAAGGGAATTATAATGGAAACAAACGTTCTAGTTTACAGGGAGATAAATTTCTTCTCTTGCTTAAATTACCTTGAAATGTTTTAACACGATATAGTCCTGTCTGCTGGAGATTTACACGTTTACAATTTTGATTTGGGTTCAATCTATAACGCGCTGTGCTCATGTAGCTGTAGATCACCCCCGACAGAAAGGTCCTCGCCGGGAATGGGGATGGGGTATTGACATCTCTAAAGCGTGGATGAGAAAGGGAGCAGAGAACCAGCTCTGATCCCTAGTGGAGAATCAGCAATGATTTGTGACTCAAAACCTGCCTTCTCTGATGCTTTTAAAATTCGTGCACATCTTTCAGAGGGGCTGACAGGTTTGCATCACTTGAGTTTGGCAGTCATTTTCAGGCCACAGAGCCGTTTCCTAATGATTTAAAGGAATGTGACACACTCAAGGCAAACTGCCTTTTATGCAGCATTTCTTCACACTCTTGCTAATTTTTTATGAAAACACAAGCTTTTATTTTTCCTTAGTTTGCGAAGTGGCAAACTGCAAAGTATGTTACGTGAGGGGTGATTGCTCTCAAAGGGCTTTCTGCTTATGTGGTCCTTCCTGTTCTCCATCTGCCTTGTTTGGATTGAGAGGAGAGAAGCAGAGATTCTCCCACCTGGAGTGGACCCTGAAGGCACCTCTTATCAGCAGTGGCCACTAGACAGGTCACTGCGACAGTGACCACAGCCACTGCAGAGGCCTAAACGTATTATAGCAGCTGAAGAGACGAGAGAAATAAAGGCCTTTGCCTCACAATTTAATGTAATCTTATCATAATCTGAAAATAGACTGAGGATTCCCTTAGTCTGTGTACAATGCACCTTCCTAAACATCGAGATTTCCCAGCATTTAGAGCAGCTCAAATGTGCCTAATTTTGTCTCCTTTGTCCCTGGTTTAAGAATAACACATGATTCTAGGAAGCCTCTCTGTTCTCACTTTCTAATTTAACAAAAGGTAACACCCAAGACTTTCTGACTTGCTTCTGGGTCAAAAAATAAAAAATAATGGTCATAGATTAATCTCTGAACATTGATCATAACGGCCAAATAAGAGTTATAGAAAAGCCTCATGGCAGAAAGGTCAGCACAGGGAGGTGATAAACATGCCAAGGATTTCGGCACTCTATTTCCCAAGCTTTACGATTGGACGTTTTCAGAAGAACGGTTCTTGGGAGTATTCAGAACATCAACTCTTTGGACTTAATGCATTGATATTCTTGGGAAAGAAGAATAGGCTGAATCTGGGAGATAAACTCAACTTCACTTCCATGTGCTGAGTTAAAAACAGTCGGCGGAACACAGGTGTCAGCTACGTTGTTTCCATGGCCTGGGGTGTGCCGCTGCTCTCCGAGGATGCCCTCCGAGGATGCCGACGCCACCACTTCCAGTTTGAGCCTTACCTACGATAGAAAGGAAGGCTTTGGCTGTGGCGGGCTCGAAAGCGCTCCCTGCCAGCGCCGCCTCGCAGACGTACTCCCCGACGTCCGCGGAGGTCGGGGTGCTGATGGTGAGGCGTCTCCCGAAGCTGTGGAGCCCACTGGTGACTCTCACCCCGTTTCTCTTCCAGGTCACACTCAGCTCCTCGACGGGCCTGTGAGAACGAAGGGCTTTAGTGACAGTAACTGTGGATCATGTAGATGGCAATAATAATCATTCTACCAGGAACCATGGTGGGTTGAACAGTGGACATTTAAACATCAATCCAGATATAACTCTACTCCCTTAAGGCACACGTCAGCGACACAGGCTGTTCAAGGGCTATTGAGCAAGGATAGCTAATTGCAGCAGCGATGGACCATAAGTGCTAATGATTCCATTTGCTCAGGAAAAGAATGTTTAAAACAAATACTGCTAGGGGACATGCTACATGGGAGGCGTGATCACGGGGACTCCATTCCGGAGCGACCACTAATGGGGCTGAGAACACCTACGACGACAGAGGAGAAGAGAATTAACTCTTTCCTTTGCACCCAAAGGAGAGCAAAGCTCCTCTCTGCTCCTCAGCCAGAATCTAAGAAGAGACCCTCTACCATGACCCAGAGCTAAAGTGAAAAGCGCTGCTTTCCAATACAAATATTACCTTCAATATAAATACTGCAGAACAAGGCCCGGGACAGGTCAGCACACCCACGTCCTATCTTCCCATACGCACTGTGCCCACAGCCCAGCTGGACGAACAAGACCACCACTGCTGGGAGAGCCAGCCACACGCAGGAGGTGTTGTCATGGGTTGTTACTCCCCGCGTGGGGCACTGGCACGCACCTGGCATTGGCTATGCATTCCAAGGTGGTCTCACTGGACCCGGCCACCACGCTTCTGTTGCTCGGGGGGATCACGATGACGGGGGCCACGGCTTCAGGTGTGCCAACATCTCCTGCGGCAGAGAGAGCAGAGGCCCGTGGAACTCTCTGAAGTACAGAAGGTGTGAGGATTGGAACATGACACGAGAGTCTCGTCGAGCTGCTCCGACAGGGCACCCAGCACCGCGGGACCCGACCCCAGCCCTCGAGGGGCACTCGGTGTGGTCCTGGTCTGTAAACACACGTCCCGCCCAGGGACCATGGGCACCGAGCGCTCCCGCTGCTTCTCCACACATCGTGCCCATAAAGGGCTTCAGACTGCTGTGCATTTTCCAAAATGCTTGCTGACTTTATCAATTTTAGACTTTGCTGATTGAGTTACCTGGTCTACCCACTACTTTCAAATCCGTTCACTTCCACAAATATCTCACGCACCAGGCCCTCCGCTGGGCACGTGTGTGTTTGGAAAGCGGCTGCTCTCTGACTTGGGCCCGAACATGGTCCCCGGAGCAAAGACATCCCATGAACCAAGGGCTCAGTTCTGGGCGTGCATGTTTAATCCCTTCTCTCTGAAAAGTAAATATTCCGACTCCATCTCTGTTGTGTGAGTATCAAACTATAAATAATTTAGCTCATACCTCTGGTGACAAGGGAGAAAAAAAACACAAGATGTTTTTGCCGCTTTTCTCTAAAATACAAGTAATACCAAAATTAAACTACGTGCGCATTACTACTGTTTATTTAGGGAAAATGAAGACCGATCAAACATTTTGAGAACAGGACTTTCAGTAAAGGGTGGAGATGGAAGAGGCTGGAAATAAAAATAAATTGACATCACAGCAAATGCCCAGTGCTTCCTGGAGGACCTCATGCTGCAGAGACCCGCCACCACTGCGAGCAGCTGAGGAGAGCCGTGGAAGGTTCCAGCTGCCGGCAATGCGGTCGGGGCGTGGAGAGAGAACACGGGGAGAAAAGAGGACTGGCCTCTAGTCAGTTTCCCACAGCTCTGAGTCCTGCTTTCACTGCCTAAGCAGCATGAGATTCTGGGATTAAAGGTCCACGTGAATTAAAACAAAACAAAACGCTTGAGGCGGGCAGAGCCAACCAATCGATCGTTTAACCCTACGTATCGACTAGTTGCTGCGAGGCCCTTTCAGGCGCCAGGCAGCCTTCCCCTCCCCACGCCCGGCAGGGCCTCCCGGGGACCTTCCCGCCGCCGACACCCCCGGCTTGTGAGACTGGGGATGGTGGGGCTGGTTATCAGACCGCCGAGGATGCCGGAGTACAGACACGTTCGTGACAAAGGCTGAATGCCTGCCTGTCATCTGTGAAAGCCGCGGATGAGGAGGAATGACCTGAGCAGCTAGTATTTGCACACAGTCACGTGAAGTGAAGGAAAGCAGCGGGGCGCGCAGAGGTCGCCGAGCAAGGTGCTAATTTGGCATGAATCAGCGCTCCGCCTGGCGCCGGAGAGGAAGCCCGCGCTCAGCGCTTGTCGCCGCCCGGAGGGCAGTGTCCCCCCCCTCCACCCCCCCACCGGCGGGCGGCTCAGCCTCGCCTGCGTGCTGCCCCCGAGAGACCCGCACGCGACACACAGGTCAGCGCCAGGCCCGAGTTCACAGCCCCGGGGACGAGCGAACGGCAGGACGCACGAGCTGCTCCGCGCTCCGCGGTGATTCCAGCCGCCCCGGGGAAAGCGGAAGTCGTTCGTAATTGTGATTCACACGGAACAGCAACTTCTATCTGTATTGCTCTCGTGGCCCAAACCATTACACGATTTCAAGGGCCCTCACCCATGGGGTCGACAGGACGAGGCGAGCAAGCAGCTCGGCTCGGGGCTGGTAAATGTCAGCCTGCCCTCAAACCCGGCCTCTTTGTTCTGTCTGGTGATGCGGGAGTCACACATGACGCTCGGAGAAGTAGGTGCCAGAGAGGCAGATAAAACGTGACGGTTCCTAAAAAGTGCATTTCTAACACACACACGAGGTACACACATGCCGGCAAAGTGACCTTGACTTCTGGAAACTACAACAGAAAGATCAAAGCAAGGTCTTGTGATTGAGGAGGCTGTGCGTTTTCTACTGAAACTTAACATTTCAGTCAACTTTCACGTAAGCTCCCAGATTCCACATCTCTCGGTAGCAAGGATAGCGCTCGTTGTAGCACACGATGCTGGCACACTTTCTTCATTAAAAAAAAAAAAATGTTTTAAAATTTCAGTCAAATTCGTATGAGCACGTGGATTAAAAAGAACAACAGAGAGAGGCTTAAAACGAAACGTAACAACCCAGCCCTCCCCCAAATGTGACTTTTAACTTGTCAATGGGCAACTTTGCTTCAATCAGGCGGGCGGCTCAGTGCTGTCCCGAAGGGACCCTGAACCCCCGAGTGCAGAGCTCTTTCCTCTGGGGCCATTCATTCTCAGACGGGGGGGTCCTTACCTGTCTGTCTGTCTGTCTACTCACCTTAGCTGCCGAGTACTCTACAGTGGGAGGTAGGAAGCAGACTGTCCCAGACACAAACCATTAACTACCCCGGCTCTAGCTCTGGGTCATAACTAGCCCCACGGTGGCCAAGTCCGCTCCCCAAGCCGAGACCTTCTCCGCCCACCCCCACGGTCATCATTCCTCCATCCAGACCCTTGTTTCATCTCTCAGTCACTAACAGCGCCTTCTTGTCCTGTGGACCTCCGTCTCTTCTTCCTGTACTGCATTTTAGTGGGTTTTTACTTCTTTTTTAAGTGAGAGGAGGTCATGGATGTGCACTTTTAACCTGCCAAGCTGACTTTTCTACCAATTTTTTTCCCACGTTCAATTTTTAGAAGAAAAATGCAAAGAAGACTATCTGGGCATTTTTAAAAGAGTAAAACGACCTCTTCATTTCTGGTACTCCCACGGTGTCTAAGATATAATAAGCACTCAACAAAGACTCAATGATTGGTTAATCTTTCATAAATATTCTACAATAATGAGCCACTACTACCACCACCAGGAAAATTACCCTCTCCTTCAGGGTTCCACATTAAAAAACATTTTTAAAATACCATATGCCAATGTATTAAGAATTATTGCCAAGAAGAATGAAGACAAAACGGGAAGCGGGAGGGAAACTGTACTTCACCAAGTTCCCACACGGCCGCTCAACATTCTGTTACGCGTTTACATTTACAAATGTTGCCCAATTTAATCTAACAACAAGCTATTAAGATAGCTATTATCATCCCCCTTTTATGGATGAGAAAATTGAGCCCCAAAGTCACATGACTAACATGGTAGAGAATGGGTTTTAAATAGAGGAATGTCTTCATCCAAAGTTCATAATCTTTCTTTCGTATAACGATGTTTCCTCCTAATAAAAACTCTGGTTGTGCTCAGTTAACCAAAAATTAAATGAACTAGAACACTCCTTCCCCCGAGCATTTCCTTAATTGAGACTTTACTGTAGCGTTTTCAACTGAGCGTCTCCCAGGTTGGTTTAGGTGGGTGGGAGGTGAAGGCATTGAAGCAAAAGAGGATTTCTGCCGAGGTCAGCAACAGTGGGTGCTAGGTAGCTTCAAAGGCAGAAGGGCGAATGCTTCGTAGTTACGGGAAGACAGGCTCCTGGCAGAGGGAAATGGGGCCCACTCCTAGTCAGTTTCCCACATGAACCCCTTAATCACTGGAGAGGCTGAGTAGAGAGGAGTGGCCCAGGTCGCATTTAATTAAAAAGTACATTTAAAGAACATCAAATCTCTCAGACAGAAGAAGAAAAAAAAAAAGTTCAAAGTCTACCAGAACCGCTAAGCTGTGGAATCACTGCAGATAAAGTAGGATGAATGGCACACAGCCTGCTTCCCTGCAATCAAGACAGTGCCTGGGGTGGGAGAGCAGCGTACGGATAAAGGGCAAGTCACACGGACCCGGGGTCAGGAGCACAAGGAGGGGCGGGAGGTGGTGACCGAGACCGGGAAGGAAGGAACCAGCCCTGCGGACATCTGGGGGCAGAGTCAGAGAGTCAAACTCTGGAGACAGAAGTGGGCAACGGAGGACACAGGAGCTCAGCCAGGTGACAGCAGGAGCCTGGGGGTTGTGAGGAAGAGAACTGAGTTTAGAATCCGGTGGAAATACTCTGGCTCCCAACGGGAAGCAAGTAACTCAACTTCTCTGAGACTAATCTTCCTGATTTGTAAAATGATGCCCGTTTCACGGGGCCGTTAAAACCAGGAGTACACATTTGACACTCTCACTTTCGACGTATGTTTGTATGTGTACACTTCGCACGTCAGATGGCGTGTGGCACACAGGACGTGCCACGGAACTCGAGGCCGTAGCACCACGGTGAAGGGGAGACCGAGGCCCTCAGTCCCTGCTCTGCCCCGGGGTTTCCCATCTCTCTGCCAGGACGGCCTCCCCGCAGGCGCTCTGAAGGCCTGTGTGCCCTGGCTGTGAGGCTGCGGGGGGCTGGACCTCGAGGGGAGGCCCGCAGCCCTGCTCGCAGCCCGGGAGGTGCGAGCCTGCCTGCAGGCTGGGGGCCCACCCGTCCCCACGCGCCTCCTCATGCAGGTCTCCACAGCTCACTCAGAACACAGCCTCTTTCTTTCAAAAAAAGAGCCTATGCCCTAAAAGTGGAATTTTCCAGAACACCTGAGAAAGCAAATCCCTCGTTTGGGCTTCCTCTGTCGGAACCGTCACCTTGCGCGTCCTGCTTCCTAGGCGAGCACTACCGGCCACGCGCCTCAGGGGATCTTCGCGTCCAAACTGGCGAGGCTGTGGCTCTCCCCTCTGTTCCCTCCGTGGAGCCGGGTGTCCCCCTGGCCACCCAGAAGATAATGAGCTCAAAGGCCACCTCCACCGGGAGATGTTGAGGCACATCTGCCCGGAGACACACAAACATGCAAGATGAGCCGACCACACGGGCACACGTGTTCAACCAGAGGCGACCCCGTTCCGGGAAAGACGGGGCGACGACAAAGGCCACGGCCCCCAAGACTCCAAAGGACCTCGGCTCTCCAGTTCCTAGTGGGTCCAGATCTACAGGGTTCTCACGCTGGTCAAAAGAAGATCCCCTCCAGAAGCAGCAGCTAATGGGGCCTACAGGACCTTTCGAAACCTCCAAATCTTCCTGCTCCAAAACAAGTGGTCTAAAATTTGTAGGAACAAAAGAGAA
Source organism: Balaenoptera musculus (assembly GCF_009873245.2). Lineage (NCBI taxonomy): Eukaryota > Metazoa > Chordata > Mammalia > Artiodactyla > Balaenopteridae > Balaenoptera > Balaenoptera musculus. The sequence goes on from NC_045799.1 coordinate 85,521,640, forward strand.
AAATAAGGTTGGGAACACACACGGGGAGTAAAAGGCCTTAGGAAAGCTCTCAGTGCTGAGCTACAGGTTCCTCGGTGTTATTTGAAAGCTTTTTTCAACATCCAATAATGATAATATTTATTGGTTGTGTTGACCAGATGACATAACAATTATAGACATGCTTTACAATTCAGGCAGCTGGCTATCTGGGCAGAGCAAGAAGTGACCCGTCTCGAGCCAGGGCCACGGGTGCTGGGCTCCTTTGGCACCTTTGGTGCCAGCTCTCACCTCACTGCAGTGTCCCGATTTGTGGGGAGGTCTGTCCACCTTCTGGAATAAGGAGTGGCGGATGTGTTATTCATCTTTGCACGAAGCAAAGTGCCTGGGCTATAAGAGCCCTTCTGTGAGCACTTGTTGAAGGAAGAATTAAGTCTTCTCCAAATAGAGCACGGCTGGTTATTATTATCAGCTCTTTATCGCTATAGGATGATACGAACAGTAGCAAGTACCTCTTATTTCCAGGCACTGCGTGAGCGTGGGGAATATGAGAGTTAACTGCACGGGGTCAGAGGTCAGCGACGTCAAGGAGGTCTGGGTTCAGCAGAGGAAGAGAGTCACGTGGGAAGAACAAGCAGCTGGTAGTGGGGTCAGGAGAGCCGAGGGGAGGGACGCGGCAGGATGCGGGGTGGGGAGTGCCGCGAGATTGATTCTCCCAGGGGAATCAGGAAGGGCTTGAGCCCGGCCCTTGGAAGATGGGCAGTATTCGCCAGGCAGAGGAGGGAAGGAAAGGCATTCCAGGAACAGGAAAAAAGAAAGTGGAAACCGGGTTGGCTTGTTGGGAAAACTGTCAAGTGGTTCTTGAAGGTTGAGGGGAAACTGGGGCCTGGGGGTGACCCGCAGAGGAGGCTGTCAGCGGAGGGGGGCCATGCTACTGAGTTTGGACTTTATCTAGTAGGGAATGGAGAGCCACTGAAGGACCCTGAGGAGGAAAGTGGTGACGGAGACCGTGCGGGGCTGTTGCGGGCGTCGGGGGAAGAAGCGGCGCCGGCGGCAGCTGGGTGTGTGCACGGAAGCTCTCCCGGCTTCTGGCTTGAGTGGTTTGATGGATGGCGGAGCAGCTCGTAAGAGTGAAAGCTCAGGAGCAAGAATGGGCTGGGGTGATGGTGTGGGCGTGTGAAGCCGGAGGACAAGGAGGCCTGGGGGTGTCTACGTGGGCAGGGGCACCGGCTGGTCAGCGGCACGAGAGCTCGGGGATGAGCGCGGAAGGCAGCACTTGGACGAGCCCCCGGGCGGCGTGGAGTCTTAGGGCGCAGGCACAGGACGTGCACGCGGACCGGGATGGCTGGCGGTCGGGGCAGCGGAGGAAGGAGGAGAAAGAAGAGCTGACACTAGGGAAAGAGAGGCTGTTGTTCCTTCCAGATGAACAGGAATCCTCACACGCGGTCACGGCTGCTCTGCTCAGTTTCTGAAGATGAATCTCTGAGTTCGTCTCGTCGGACAATTGCTAAGGAAGGCGGAGCTATATGTAAGTAAAAATCCTGACCTTCCCCAAGAAGCGTTTCACTGTGCCACGGAGCACACTAGCAGACACTGCAGAGCTCGAGCCACTCTTCTATTCAGTTCTATAGCTCAGCTTCTGCAAACAGGCTGCCTAGAGCCATTCTCAACCGCTTTCCGGCGATAAAAAACACAATTTAATTGGTCCGTCTCTTATGACTCTTGACCTTCTTCCATGCATAGCCAGGTACATTGGTGCCCTTTTGGGGGATGGGTGAAAACAGCTCCAAGACATTTTACTTAAAGAAAATCAAGTGGCTTTTGTTTTTTTTTTTTTTTTTAATAAATAAATTTATTAAAAAAAAAAAAAAGAAGAAAGCTCTACTGCTTTCTGCTCTCCCACTTATTAGTTTGGTGACATCGTTGGCATGTTACTAACCCTCTCCTGTGCCTCATTTTCCTCATCTGTAATGTGGGGATAATAGTACCGCCTCACAAACTCAAGCTCATCACTGAGTGCCCCAAAGTGATTATTAACATTGACACCCAACTTAATTACTTAGTTCATGTAACACAGCCAGAAGAGACAAGTTATATTATAGCATCACTGGGTTTATAATAATATATAAGTGAATGGCAGAGCCACACCAGGGAGCACAAAAAGTTGGATCTATTGTTTCTGACAACTGCAGAGCGACTTTTAGTTTGTTCATTATTCCCAGCATCACAAATCCGAAATACAATTTTGCTCCTCAATTACAAACATATACTCTGAAAAGTGATTAGGTAGCTTTTAAAAAATCATCATTATTCATTTAAGATAGAATATCTTAAAAATCTTTGCCAAGCAAGATATTAGCTTTACCTTTATAAATCTCTGCACAAAATGAAAAACAAATCAAGACATACAAATTTCATTTTGTTCTATGTTTTTAAATACCATCCTTTGTTTCCCTTAAAAGATTTTTATCTATTCATTCAAAAGTATTCCGAAGCTCTACTGCCCATTTAAGACAGAATGGAGGCATTCTAGAGCATCTGAACTAAGCGCTGTCTTGACTGAACCGAAGCAGAACTCGATCAGGGTCCTCGTGGGCCTCCCAGCCACACCTTTGAGCAGATAAGGAGCCTCATCTTTGTCGGTCATCACACCTGCTGTGTCTAAACGCGCCCACTTAGGATAGTCACAAATTCTTTCAGAAACGCTGCAGCCGTACGTGCTCCTGCAGATCTGTATTTTCCGACGTTATTAACATCAGCAAGTTGGCAACCTACAACCTGTCTTGTGTAATGTTCAAAGAGAGGCATCCTCCAGACACGGTCTCCTGTTTCAATGCTGGTCTCAAACAGTTTGTTCCACAGCCAGGAAGAATTGGTAAAGACCCCAGTGGCAGCGGACCCCAAAGCTATGTCCATGGCACCTGTCAGGGTGGCGGCATCGGCGATGACCTTTGGGTTAAAAGTGTGCGTGTAGCAGAGTGCATCGGCCAGGACGAGTCTCCCCTCAGCATCAGTGTTATCCACCTGTATGGTCTTCCCGTCCTTGGCTCTAACAACATCCCCAGGCTTGTTGGCCTTCCCGCTGGGCATATTTTCACAAAGAGGGGCCAAACCTACGATGCTGATGGGCAGGTCGAGCTTGGCAGCAGACACGATGGCTGAACAGATAGTGGCAGCTCCTCCCACGTCAGCCCTCATGAGGTCCATGTTTGCAGCCGCCTTGATGGAGATGCCGCCACTGTCAAAGGTAATCCCCTTCCCAACAAACACCAAGGGAGGTTCACTTGCATTGCGGCTGCCTTTGTAGTGAATTTCCAGGAAGACTGGAGGCTCTTCGGACCCTTTGGCCACACTGAGGAATGATCCCATTTCCTGTTCCTCAATCCAAGGCTTGGGTCTGATGTGGACGTCTGTTTTACTACTAGCACTTCTGAGATTCTTCTCAGTAATTCCGGAAAATCTGCTTGGCGTCATCTCATTGGTGGGCGTCTCCATCAAGTGGCACGCCAGGTTCTGCCCAGAAGCAAAGAGGACTCCCCTTTGCCAGGCCTCCTGATCCCCACTTCCATGGGGCTTCACTGACACGGCCACCTTCTTTTTCTGCTTCAGATCGTCATACTCGTAGAGCCCAAGCACCGCGCCGTGCGCATGGGCGTCTCTGCAGGGGTCCACCTCCACGGACGGGATCTCCGGGTCCTGAACCTGTCTGCACCCCGCTGCAACAGCGGCTCTGATGTTTTCCTTGCCTTCGTGCCAGTTCTCCTGTTCATCAACTCCGGTCATCGTTTTGCCAAGGCCCACCTCCACCATGCGGGGAAAGTCCTCATGCAGACCATAAAAGGTTTGGGTTTTGCCTGCCTTCAGGGGTGGTCCAGATACGTTCAAGATTTCTCTCTGCTTTCCAAAGACCAATTTATTAAAATTCTCTCCTGCGCTTGTAAACTGGGGCACATCATCTTCTTTTTCTTTGCCACAGATTCCTAAAACAAGGCTCTTCGTCTTGTCCGCGGCGGCTGGACCAGGTCCCCAGGAGCGCTTCCCGCTCAGATGTCGGACGGGCGACCCCGCGGCAGCCGGAAGAGGCAGCAGGAACATCTTTTCGGCTCGGCCCCCGGCACCGCCCTCCTCCGAGCACGTGGCGAAAGGAGGGCGAGTGCGCGCCTGGGAGCCCGGCTTTCGCGGGGGTGGGGGGTGCGGGGTGCGGGGGGCGGGCTCAAGTGGCTTTTCCATTCATCAGTTGCTTTTGCAACCTTCGGAGTCTGTCATCTTTCTCGGCATTATTAAAACGGCCTGGCAAAGGGATGAAGTGCTCTCCTGCCTGCAGAAGCATCTCAACAGGTGTGTCTGATCGCTTGCCACCACGGGAGCTGGCGTCTTGATAGCTCAAATCCTGTAGAGCTGAACCCTCCAGGGCACATAAGTTTTAAGAGACTAGGAGATATATGTGTGTGTGTGTATATATATTATATATATAATCTCCAAGAACCCATAGAAATTATTATTATTTTTTTTGTTAACATGTGCTACAGTAAAAGGTGTATAGGCAACAGGCAAACCAGGTCATTCCCTCAGATTCCAAGAGCTGAGTTTCTCAAGGCAGAACCTGGGCAATTTTAAGACGCACTTTATTGTGAAAACTGAAATAAACAGCATGAATTTTCTCCTGATTGGAAAAATCTTGTTCACTAAATAGAAAGTTCCTCCCACCTTTCACTTTCCCCAAACTCACTTTTTAGGTTCTGCCCACCCAGCTCCTGAACAGGTGAAGCAGGCATGTAAATTTCTGCGTTAATAATCCATTGTGTGTGGAGCTGCCGAAGAAGACTCTCCTATCCTTCTAAATGCTGTGTCCTTAATCGCTCGTTAGCGAGAACGCGCTCACAGCCGCGAAGGTGCTGGGCAGTGTGGCAGGAGGCAGGCGGGGCTGCGGGCAGTGCCGCTGGACAAGCCCAGTTACAGAAGCCCTCCTGCTCCCTCCGGAGGAGGGTCCGCACCGGCCGACTCACTTCTTGTTTACTGTACAACAGTGGGAGGGAAAGAAAAAAGGGAGGGAATACAGCCGTATATCCCATTTACAATTTTATCTTTACGTGTACTTCCATTTTTATCTCAGTACACTTCTGGACTTTTCTATTGACAAGAGAGGATAAATAAAATAATGTGGCAGCTTGACAAACAATCGAGCAGTTTCTATTCTTCTCATTTATAACATGTTTGAAAACTTGCACATTTGGAAATCCATGGAATGTTACAAAGAATGTATTTTCATCGGCAGAGAAAAATGAAGGTGATAAAAGGCAACTCTGCAGCAGGCTTATTCGTTTGTTTATTTATTTCGGGATGGGCCCAAATTGGTAAACCACAGAACAGGAGTGTGGATTTAGGAACCGCACGGTTGGACCCTCGAGTGATCCAAATATACAGACAACAGCTTTCCATTTAAGCATATAAATGCATAACCTACCGTTTAATGCAAAAGAACCACAACCAACAGAGAAACTGGGACCATATGTAGTTTGGGTGGGATAGAGAAGTAAGAGGGTATTCTTCAGGAAATTAGGTCAATTTTCCAAATGGCATTCTGAAATTATTGAGAAGGTACCTAGGCACAATAGCAGATCACTTTTAGCTTCAGCGAGAAATGCCCTTGAATAATTTTACCAAACATGCCAACCTGGGCGTGGAGCCCAAGCCCACCGGGGCAATTGATGCCCGTCTGAGGCTATTAGCAAGGACAATGGGGAACTGCAGGACCCCTTGGCAGGGGCCTCTGAAGCCTTGGTCCCTTCCATCCGCAGCTGGAGGAGTTCCAAGGAAAAAGTTTTTCTCAAAGTTCCCATGAGACACAAAGTATTTAGAGGCTGGCAGATCTGCAGGAAGAACACCACTGCACTGAGCAACCTCGAGCAGAGAAATCAAAACCACATCTGGTTTCTTTAGTGACCATAAAGCCATCATCTGGAGGACCGGAGCTACACGGACGGGGGCCTCTGCCTCCGCAGGCTGGGGGCCCCTCTGACAATGGCGAGCCCATCCCTCCCAGCCGTGCTCTTCCCCTCGCTCCGAGCTCCATGGGACCCTCCGCTCACTATGCTTGTTTGGTTTGTGTCTGTCTCTCCCCGCAGGAAGAAGACCAGGAGCACAGGCACTTTCGTCTGTTCAGTTTTAGCCATTCTCTCGAGGCCTACAACAGTGCCTCGTGCACAGCAGGTATCCAGTAGGTATCTGTTGATTGAACACGGAGAGAAGGGCTTGGGTTCCTGTGCTTCACCCGCCACGTGGCAGGCGCTCTCTGAAACATCCCAGCCGCCCTCCTCTGACCTGAGCGCCTCCGCCTGCAACAACTTTCCCCATTCCTACCCCCTGCCTGCACTGCTGCCTGCTGAAGTCTACCCATCCATTGGGGCCAGGGAGCATGCCACCTCCTCCAGGAAGGCTTCCCAGGCCCTCAGTTAAAGTGCTCTTCCCTCTCGGTACCTGCTGCATGCTTTTTAAAAATTGTGGCTAAATATACATAACATGAAATTTACCATTTTAACCATTTTTAAGTGCACAGTACTGTGGCATCAATTTACACAGTTGTGCAACCATCACCAGTATCCCTTTCCAGAACTTCATCTCCCCAAACTGAGACTCTGTCCCCATTAGACACCTGCTCCTCATTCCTTTCTCCCCAGCCCCCTCCCCCTCTCCTGCTTTCTGTCTCTGTGAGTTTGACTCCAGGTACCTCACGTAAATGGAATCATACAGTATTTGTTCTTTCGTGACTGGCTTATTTCACGGAGCATAATGTCTTCAAGGTTCATATATGTGGTAACACGTATCAGAATTTCATTCTTTTTTTAAGGCTGAATAACAGTCCATTGTATGGACGGACCACATTTCGTTTATCCATTCATCCGCTGATAGACACTTACGTTGTTGCTTCCGCCTTTTGGCTGTTGTGAATAATGCTGTTATGAACATGGGTGTATGAGTATCTGTTCAAGTCTCTGTTTTCAATTCTTTTAGGTATATATCCAGAAGTAGAACTGCTGAATCATATGGTAATTCTGCGTTTAAGTTTTTGAGGACACATCATACCATTTTCCACAATGGCTGTGCAATTATACATTCCCACCAGCAAGGCAAAAAAGAGTTCCAATTTCTCCACATCCTCACCAACACTTGTTGTTTTCTCTTTGTTTAGATTTTTTTCAAAGTAGCCGTCCTAATGGGTGGGAGTAGTGTATCATTTGATTTGACTTCCCTACTGATTAGTGAAGTAGAGCATTTTCCCATGTGCTTAATTAGCCATTTGTATATCATCTTTGGAGAAACATCTATTCCGGTCCTTTGCTCAGTTTTTAAATCAGGTTGTTTGGTTGTTGAGTTGCAGGAGTTCTTTATATTTTCTGAACATTAATCACTTATCAGGTGTAGGATTTACAAGTACTTCCCCCTATTCCATGGGTTGCCTTTTCACTCTGTTGATAGTGTCCTTTGATGCGCAAATGTGTTTAATTTTGATGAAGTCCAATTCATCTATTTTTTCTTTTGTTGCCTGTGATTTTGGTGTCATATCTACGAAATCACTGACAAATCCAATGTCATCAAGCTTTCCCCCCTATGTTTTCTTCAAGGAGTCTGACAGTTCTAGGTCTTAGCTGTAGGTCCTTTGACCCACTCTGACCCTGGACCTGGGGTATGCGGTGTAAGGCACGCAGTGCACTTTCCACGCTTGGTTAGTATCGCTCTGGAGCTGGTGTTGCCCATGCCCTGCCCACAGTCTCTGTCACTTGCTGCTTACTTACAAACCCATGACTTTCTGCAAACACCTGCCAGTTCCTATCTGAGGTCATTCTCTGGCCAGGGGTATGACTGGCCTACAAGGGTGAGGTGGAGAGATAAGCCTGCATGCCTGGATGTTAATGTCCCTGGAAGTCGTTCTCAAGGAATAAAGCATGGGAGCTGACGAATAAATCCTTGCACTTTCTCCCTCAGTTAGCGACACTACAGTGGCTTCTATCCAGTCTCCCTGAGGCTCCTGGGGGACCCAGGCCAGATGTTCAGTGAGGGGATGGGCTCACTCACTGATGCACCTGCACTGGTGTCTTTCCCTTCTCTGTCTCCTTTGCCCATACTTCCTGGGATCACCTCTAAATAAACGCCTGCACCCACACTTTCACTGAACTCACACGCTCTGCTTCTGGGGGAAAGTGAGACAAACCTTGGTCTCCTTCAGACGAGGGCACCTGTACAAGCGCATATCTGCCCCATCCACTGTAAACTCCTTAAGGTGTGTGATTCTTAGTCTTCAGAGCCTCTGGCAAACAGTCAGTGCGTTAACGGATGCTCGCCAAATCGAATAAATCTAACTTTACAGTTTCCAAATAGACATCAATATCTGTTCCTAAAATAATCAAATCTCTTCCCAAGACAAGAGTTTTGCACGTAAGTTTCTGGAGAGCAGCACAGTCCTGCTCCTGAGACATGTTTATGACCCTCTGTCAGGCTCAAATCCTGCTGAAAATCAGATTGTCTTTACATAGCATGAATCACAAACAGAATCTGTAACTAGAAAAGTGTCTCACAGATAAAACCAAGAACAAAGAAATGCAATCCTGAGTCCCTGGAGAAAACAGAATATTATCTTAACAAACGCTGTGAGCACATGAGAGAACGAAAAAAAGAAAAAAAGGAGATAAATAAGAGAGAAAGGGGTCACACAGTATGTTCGGCAGAGTATATCAGGAAAACCACAGTTGTGCCCCCCTCCTTAAAATACAATAAAGATCTTCAGAAAACCAGACTAAATTGAAGTTATTTTCCCTGCTACAGACACCATTGTTCAACTCACAGACTAGAAATTATGGCAATTGAAGCTCAAGGTAAACTCATGGTCTAGTTATAAAGATGCCTGCTTGGGAAGCCATACCGCAGATGAACACTCCCAGGGCTGTTACTTTTGGAAGACTTTGTTTGACTGGAACAACATAAAATTGAAAGCTTTGTATTTTACAGCTCCCCCAGCCATGTGAAAACACAAAGAGCTGAGGGGCCAATATTTTGAGAAACAGGTTTCTCAGTGTTTCAGCTCCTTCCCAGAAGGGGCACCCCACAGACCAACAGATGACCTTCTTTTTTTTTTTTCATATAAGACTGATATCCTAAATAAAACCAGAGCTTCTCAAATGAGAAATCCAAGACCAATAAAACCTCTCACTTACATATTTAGTGTTTCATAAAACTGAAATGCCGAAAGGTGGTTATACCCAGAACTGAAGAAATATTTTAGCGATCGTGTGGTGTTTTCTTCTGTATTCCCACCTTAAATGCAAATGTTCATACAAATATATTGATGAACACTTCCTCTGCTGTGTTTTTAGGTAATCAATTTCTTATTTATTTCATCTTAGAAGAGAGCAAACTCTGAGGCAGGAAATCTTGCAGGTATCCTAACCAGCACAGAGCAACTGAGAGTACGACATGTTCCAAAGCAATGAACAGTAAGTAAACAACCTGATGGATAACCATGGCCATCAACCATATTCATTCCAAGCTAATTCTAGGAATAGAACCGTATTCTGTTTCCTGACATTAGGATCAAGGAGCATTTGTCTCTGGAGGATGGAGTGAGCACTTTACCCCAGCTCATCTCTAGGTGGGCCAGGCAGGGCTGTATCTCTACCAACATGGTGGGGCTGACTGCTCCCGACGCACCAGCGCAGGTTCTGGGCTCGGCCTATTTGGAGATTCATCACCCTGAGCGGACAGCGCTGGCCCCAAGAAGAATAAATAATCAGGCTGGGGACGTTCAGCTAGAGAGCAGCGCCACACACAGTCTGAGTGTACAGGTGAGACAGGAGCGGGGGTCTTGGCTTGTTTCTTGGTCTCTCTCTCTCTCCCTCTCCCTCCTGCTCGTGTGTGCGCTCTCTCTCCCCCGTCTCTGGAAATTAGGTGGGTCATTGTCCTTGATGGGGAGCACAGCAAACTAGACCACAGAATGAGCCGGGGCACAGGGAGGCTTTGATAGTGACGGATGACAGCTCATAACTGTGGAGGAAGTTCCCCTTCTGTTTTCCTATCTCTTTTCTTTTTGTTAGCGTTGCTGTATCAGAATTACCCTTGGGTGTCACAACAGAGGTACAAACGAATCAGGAAATCTTAAGAGAAGAAAATATTTCTTTTCCTGTCTGCCCTAGCTTCCTTTAAATGAATAAAGTCAGTCCCACAGTGCAAGAATAGAGTACTCAGCAAGAACAAGACATTTTCTGATATGACCCAAGGTTATCTGTTTAAACCAACTGGTTCTCTACTCAATCTGCTAGGAAGCAAGGAGTTGTTTTTTTTTAAATGTCAACACAACCTCATTTATATTTTGGTCTAAAATCAACACCGACAATAAATCTAAGGTTGATGACAGAAAGAGGGAGAGTGTATAAAGAGCAGAAGCTGTGTATATAAAGAATTAAGCCTACAAAACACAGCTAAGATCCAGCCTAAGATATATATTTAAAATTAATTATTGCAGGTGTTATGAGAGGGGAGTGCGCTGCTGGTAGAAACATAAGACGTCTGTTCACATAACCTGGAAGGCAGGTGAATAAAAAATAAACTCCTAATCCCATTTATGTGATTGTTCAGATATATTAAGAAAGAAGCTGGTCATTGTAGGCCTATTTAAAATGTGGAAGGTTGATGATTACTCAGCAAATCTGGACAGTGCAAACTATCACTTCAAACAAATGAGCACTAAGGGTGTTTCACACACTTAGCAATCTGTTGTAGTTTTAAAGCAGCATGGGCACTCAGCTTTCTGCGTGACAGCATGAATAACAGATTTATAGAGAATTTACAGGAAATCCAAAAGTAATGATGGCAAATCTTTAAACAATAGGCACTTCCACCAAACCTCTCCCAAAGCTTCCAATAAGAGGATCCATCTATTTATTTAAAAATTTACCTTAGTGTGTGTTCAATCCATGGAACTACTCATTTATTGGCAGTGAAATGCCCCCACAAGCTTGCACAGAGGGGGAGACAGAACGGAACTGGAGCTAGGACAGTGCTCTCTTTAACCAGCATGGGATCAACCGGCACACAGACGTGGGGCGGAACTCACGGAGGAAGGCAGAGGGGAGCTTAAGGAGCTCAGAGTCCACCCCACATGCCTGAATATAGGCAAGAGTCTTCCCCCAAATTACTTCCCCCCGAAGTGGGAGCTGCCTTTGGTTGAGTCCTTTAAAAGTCTCTCAGATATGTCCATGACACTCTCTCACCCTGTCACATCTCACCCCTCCCCCTCCCCATATCCTCAAGTCCATTCTCGACATATATACACTACCAAATGTAAAATAGATAGCTAGTGGGAAGCAGCCGCATAGCACAGGGAGATCAGCTCGGTGCTTTGCGACCACCTAGAGGGGTGGGATAGGGAGGGTGGGAGGGAGGGAGATGCAAGAGGAAAGAGATATGGGAACATATGTATATGTATAACTGATTCACTTTGTTATAAAGCAGAAACTAACACACCATTGTAAAGCAATTATACTTCAATAAAGATGTTTAAAAAAAAAAAAGTCTCTCAGATGACAAACGCTCCCTTTATTTCTTTGTTTTGAAAATTAAGTACTGCTTGGGAAAGACACATTAGCCTAAAATAACCCCAATTGAAACATGTGGTGGTTACCTGGAAGGAGTCAGTTTTCAGAAAGATGTGGAAATTTAACATAGGGTTAGTAATTATGCTCCCACTTCTAAGTGTTGGTTATTGTTCTGAAAGGCCTTTTAAATATCATTTGGAAAAGCAAAATGTTCATGTGGTACATCCACACTGTTGGATGCTACCCAGCACTAAAAAACGCTGAGGAAGCTCTTTATAGACTGATATAGAAAGACCTCCAAGATGTACTGATAAACGAAAAAGCAAAGTACTGAACAGCAAATAGGACATGTTCCTTTTGGGGTAGGAGAGAAGGAAGAAATAAGACTATGCATGCATACTTGCTGTTATTTACATAAAGAAAAATAATGGAATAAAAATAATTCAGTAAGACAGACGCAGGAATCATTTTTCTTTTACAACTAGGCTTTTCTAAGAAATGGCTATAGATAAGACCTTCTAAATGATGATAAAAATACAAATCAAATATATTTATAAACATACTTTTCTTCTTCTAAACCTGGTACAGAATTTATTTTCCTCATAGTGTCTTTTCTGATTAATTAATTTCAACCCACTCACTAATTAGCTTAATTTGACATCAATATTTTCAGTTTCCAAAACACTGAAAAACCACATACAGTTTTACAAACATTCTTAAGACCTTTTTATTTATATCTTCTAAATTGGTGCTTCTCGAACCTTCATGTGCACACAAGTCATCTGGGGAGCCTGTTCAAAAGCAGATCCTAAAGCAGCACGTCTGGGTAGAGCTAGCTTGCACATAACTCAGCTCCCAGGTGAAGCCTGTCCTGCTGCCCGCGCTCTGGCAGCAGAGCTCTCGCTAGTTAGAAGGAAAAGATCATGCTTTCCAGCACATGGTGAGTTTTCAATACATATCAACCAACTCATTGCTCCTCAGAGTGGAGCTGGGACCTGCAGTACAGACCTCTTCTGGGAGCTGGTTAGAGGGGCAGAGTCTGGGCCATACCCTGGGCCTACTGAATCAGGACCTAAATGTTAAACTCTCTGAGTGATGTGTAAGCTCATTCAATTTGAGAAGCTCTGTGCTAGGTGATCTTACTCTTCAATTAGGATTATTTTCACATGTTTATCAATTACATAAAAGAAAACACGTAAAAATACTCTGTCTTCATGAGTGTGACTCAGCAGGAAGTAGTCCTGCTGGGGGTGGAAGGACGCAAGGTCTGGGGCAACTACCAGGGGAAAAGAGGCAGGAGGAAACTTGGGCTGAGTCCGAGGATTTCTGCACAGCACTGGCATCTCCAGAGATTCTAGAAGCTACCAGTCTGGTGGAACTTCAGTCCTGCAGAGGAGGAAGCAGGTGGAAGGTGGGTTGAGCCTCGGCAAGCTGGGTACGCTGGAAGGTCAAGAGAGGACTGATACCACAAGGGAATGATTAAAATGCGGACACCGTGGTGTGGAGGAAGGAAAGGATGCTAGGAGAGGGCTAACAAATTGGGCAGGAGAGATGAGCTAGATATTGATGAAGTAACAGGGACAAAGGGCAGGAAAAGTGGAAGGGAAGGATGACCATGAACAGAGTTAAAGATCCCAAAGGCAGAACATTTTCAGAGATTATAAGGATTACAGCACATTTATTAACTGCTTAGTGTGGGCCAGACTCACTGTGTGTCCATTATCATGTATATTTCTATTGTTCACATTTTGACAGATAAGGAAACAGACTCACAAGGTAGCTTTCCTGCCCAATGTCACAGCACAGAGCTGGATATACACCCAGGGCTTTATGACTAGAATCTGTGCTCTTAACTCCTACCCCATCCTAACCCCAGTGAGGAGGTCCCGGGTGTGGCCACACACAAGCAGCAGAGATAAAAGTCCATAGAGAGAAGGCTGAGAAATCCTGCAGCCAGAGTGGTCATTTCAAATGCTGAACTCAGGCCAATCTTCCTAGAACCCAGGCTCGTCACACGCAGACGCTGATAACTGCTCCAGGACCTGACGCTTTGAGTCTACACACCCCTACCTTGGGTGGGAGACATTATCATGGTTCACAGTATGTTGAGCTCTCTGCTCCTTCTAGATATAAGGGGAGGATCCTTCTCTTTTCCCAATGAGTTAGGTGTAGGTACCAGTTAGCCATGTATCGATAACTGGTTTTGGCCCATGAAATGTGAGTGGAAGGGATCTACGTCATTTCCAAGCAGATGCATTCAAGCGCCTCTGTGCGACCCCCTGTGCCCCTGCAGTGAAGCTGCGGACACACCACATCTTAGAGCAGCGACACACCTGACAGCCCGGGTCTGAGCAGTGAGCAGCCTCTTCTCCCACACAGAACCTCTGCTGCACGTGCAACATGAGTGAGAAATAAACTGTGTTGTTTAGGCCCCTGAGACCTTCAGGTTGTCTTTATTGCAGTGTTCCTCTGTCTACCCTGACGGATTCACTTGGCTTCCAAGAACCCCTCTAATCCATTACCCCCAAATAATCCGACTGTATTCTCCACTTCTCCCCAACATCCCTCCTCAACTCTGGTCATGCTGGTTTCCTCGCACCTGGCCTATGTCTGCTGCTCTGCACCTGGCCCGTATCCAACCCTCCACCCCTCCCAACCCATCTACGAATGACCTCATAGGCCATCTAGTTCCACAGACATCCATCCTTCAAGGGCCAGATCAAATTCCCCCACCTCTGAAATTTTCCCTAATCACTCTGACCCCTTCTTCCAAATCTGTAAGACCCTCACAGAACACATTGTACAAGGTAACACTTCAATAAACATTTTGTTCAAAGGAATTTAGAAGACCAGTTCTGCTGCCTTGTCTAAAAACGCCAACAGAATCCTGAGATTAACCTTCAAAACATCCCTGGGAGTGGGGGAAACAGGGCACTGCTTGTATGTTCCTTATAGGTTAAGGCACAAATCTGGAATGCTCTTCTGGTTGCTGGTCTCCAGAAAAGAAGGGTAGAAAGTTTTGAGAAGGACACACAAAACAGCCAGGGCGATGGCACAGGCGGGGCTGTCTGGTCTGTGAAGGGCACTGCGTAAAATGTGGCAGATGCAGGCTGGGCAGATGGTCACCATCCATAAAACCCTGAAGCCTGAGTACAAGATCAACAGGGACGGCGCCATCAAGTCTCAGTAACGAGTGACAGAATTCGGTGGCAAGTCTGGACTTTAAGGACAAATAAGAGGGCAAATAGAGGCCAACTCTGCCCAGATCATAGTTTGACCAAGAGTGAAGATAAACACAGTGGTTCCTAGCCCATAAGAAACTTTTAAGGCAGCTTAGACTCTTTTGAGGAAGACTCCTATATGTCTAGAGCTGACACTGGAAAGGACAGCTATATCTAATGTCTCCTGATGACACTGTGAAAGAGCATCAGACGGGACAGAGAGTTGGGTCCAGCAAGGCAAATTTTATCTTCTTAAAAGAAGTTAGGGCTTCCCTGGTGGCGCAGTGGTTAAGAATCCATCTGCCAATGCAGGGGACACAGTTTCGAGCCCTGGCCCGGGAAGATCCCACATGCCGCGGAACAACTAAGCCAGTGCACCACAACTACTGAGCCTGTGCTCTAAGCCCACGAGCTACAACTACTGAGCCCACATGCCACAACTACTGAAGTCTGCGCGCCTAGAGCCCGTGCTCCACAACAAACAGAAGCCACCGCAATGAGAAGCACATGCACCGTAACAAAGAGTAGCCCCCGCTCGCCACAACTAGGGAAAGCCCGCACGCAGCAATGAAGACCCAATGCAGCCATAAATAAATAAATAAATAAATAAATAAATAAATAAATAAATAAATAAATAAAAGCAACTTATTATTACTTAAAAAAAAAAAAAAGAAGTCACCCTTCACACGGCAGTCTGGCCCAGTGGCTGAGAGGGCACGCAGGGGGAGGTGGGGACCCCCCACCTGAGTCTAACTCTCGGCTTCCCACTCAGCTGTGCGAACGTGGACACGTTCCCGACCGTCTCAAAGTCCTAGTTTCCTCATCTGTAAAGTGGAACGATACCTCCTGCCTCAAAGGTTGCTGTAAATGTGAAGATGAAAGGGCACGCGAAGCATGGGATCCAGTCGCAGGTACAGACTGAGGGTGTTTTCAGTGTGAGTTTCTGCACTTCTATCACTGCTGTTGCTGCTGCCGTCATTCTCTGGATTACTGGTCTTTCCGAAGAAAATGTGTCTGCTTCTGCTGCTGGGTAGAACCAAAGGTACATAAAACTGTCTTGCAGCTTTATATTTTTGGACCTGAACTGTTCTTTGTCACTTTTGAGCAGTTTCCTTTTTTTACTAAAAAAAAGTTTCATCATCATAATCAAATAATATTTGCACATGTAGATAAAATGTGCATATATTGATAAAATTAACTTGTGAAAGGTTTTTAATTAAGTCGTAGCATTGAGGCATCTTAAACTAAGTAATAGTATTGGCTCACTACAGGGCATTTTATACTGAAAAAGTAAAGAAAAGATCTGTTCAACTATCTAGCGAATTCAGACCAAAAAATCCACTTGCACTTTAATCAACTAGCCTAGCAGCCCTAATGGCTCTGGATACAGTAGATAATGACTATAATTTATGTTAGCTGAGAATTCTATTAATTTTCCTATACCTTTTTTGAAGTTATATCATTAATGGCTATTAATGCTTCCTAATCAAGACAGAGCCAGTCACTGAAACAATTAACCTATTTCTGAAGGTGCAAATAGAAAGATAATTCATCAATTTCCTATTTTTTCCCCCTGCTGCAACACCAGGCTGGCTTTTGTCACTAGATACGCTTCTCCTCAGGACTCACGGCAGCTGCTGTCAGCAATCGAAGACACACAAAGCATGTGTTCGTTTAGAAGGGTCGTTGCTGTAGTTCTGCGGTGAGGAACAGTCATTTGTTAACTCAGGTAAGAGCCTCAGTCACAACCATGATTTCCACCATCTAAAGACATTAAATGAAGCTAGATTCCTGCAAAGACATACACCTCAAGATCCCATCTACTTATGAAACTAGAGGGTATTGTTTTTACTGCCGAGCAGATCTCTCTACAGTGACCTAAGGCACGTCCAGACAAGCAAGTTGGACAGAACAGCAGAAGATGGCGCAGATGGGGCACTACCTATGCCAGCCAGTGGCTGAGCTTCAGCCTGAGCCCTGGTGCACCACACGCCCGCTGAATGACGGTGTCACGGAACGAGCTCACGCTTGGCCTCCAAGGGCCTTGTGGTTTGTTCGGGCTTTGCTGCCCACTCTCTGACCCTGGCCAGCTTGTTCCCCTCTCCAGCTTCCTCTTACTACAGGAGAAATGGGGCTGCACTGCTGTGAGGACTAGGTGAAAGAACGCATGCAGGTGCTTGTAACAGCGGCTAGCACGGTAGGTAGGTGCTCAATAAAGCGAGTGCCTCAAAATACCTAACTACAAAGCAGGAGAAAAACTAAAGAACCCAACATTTACTGGATTAAAAAAATGTTTTTCCGCTAAGTCATGGGATTGCTTTAGAACGTCATACATTTTTTAAAAGATTCTCAAATACCAACACGTTTACCACCTTTTCCATATAATGTTTAGTCAGACCTGGTTCATTAAGACCCCAATTTCTGAGCCTTCCAAATGCAAACTACGAAACCTGAGCAACAAAACGGCGTCAGCCCCTACCTGCCCCTCATGCAGAACGTGAGCCGATGGAAACCCGTCGGTGGACGGATCGGGAGCCTGTCTGCGGCCTGAAGCCCAGGGCTGAGGACCCCGCTTAAGTCCTAGGAATGACCAGGCTATCGAGACTGACCTTTATTTACGTTCAGGTCCCCACAAGTCCTGTGGGAAATGTGGCTTCTGCCCACTCTCTCCCTAAACGGATTAATCCTGAAAGGATTGTGGTTCCTGCCTGACATAAGGGGAGAAGTCAAGCAAGTTGGCCTGGCCACTGAGTTACGAGGTGGCTGGGATGGAGGGTGAACCCAGATCTGTGTGACTCCCCAGCCCGTGTCCCTAACCACCACGCCTCACCGCCCCTGAGACACACATGGCTTGCATGTGACAGCCTGTGCTCTAAGGGGTGAGTCTGAAGTCAAAACAATTTAGTGCCATTTCCCTGGAACCAACCCCAGAGCACCATTTGTGGAGCGCCTACTCTTTGCCAGGCCTTAGGCTGCGTGTCTATTCACACATCACCCAGTCACCGCTCGAATCAAGCCTGAGGTTGATGAGGTCACGCCAACCGCATTCCCCGCCTCCGAGGGTTCCTGGGAGCAGCGAAGGGTCCTCTGCTGGCAAGGAAGGAGTGCCGCCGACAGGACTGCTGAGCACCACGGCCAGTGTTCCCTCTGCTGGAACTCGGGCTCCTGTGACCTCCATTCGTGTGTGTTTAAGGAGGCGCTTATTCGGGGTCTGGAGGATCAGAAAAGACGCCGTGACCGTGCACGGGTAGAGCTGATCCACTCCCCCTGCAGAAGCTCCAAATACTCGTCACAGGCTCGTCTCGGGCCCCTGTACTTGAGGACGCCGAAAGAGGTAAGATGTTTGTACCGCTTACTACCGTAAAAACCTCTAAAACCGCGGAAACACAAAGGACTGCTGTAAACACAATTCCTAAAAGAATTTCCACATCATGAATCGGAAGAGGTGGCGTGATGACGGCCCGGAAGGGAGGAAGCGGGGGTGACGTGTCCGGGCACAGGGAGGCCGCGCGGGGGTCCCCTGAGCAGCCGGGACGGCACCCCCCGCGCGGCCTCTCCCAGCGGGCGCTCCGCCCCGTCACCTGCTGTTCCGACACAGCGACAGCCCTCAGGCCACCTTCCCTCGCTGAAGACAGAAGCGGGGTCCTCGTGCCCGAAGAGTCCCTGCAAGGAACGCGGGCCGGCCCTTCCGGGGCCTGCGGGGTGGGACCGCGGGGCGCAGGGAGGCCCCCTCCGCTCCGCCCCGATCAGCACCGCCGCCTCGGCGACCGGAGTCGGGCCGCGGGGGCTTCTGCTCAGGGGCCACGCCGACGCTTGGAGCGCTGCTGCAGCATCCCTGGCCGCCATCGGCCCTGCTCAGCGTCCCCGCGGCGCCCTCGCCCACGTCTGGTGCCAGCCGTGTTAAGAGAGCGTGAACCGGTCTCGAGGGGTCAGGCCTCTGCTGCAGTGACGTCACCGTCCCCACGGCAAGCGGGTGGCGCCTCCCGTGCTCACCTGGGTCCGAAGGCCCCCGGCCCTGCGCCGCGACACCCGGCTGCTCGCCTTGCTCCGTCCCACGCTCAGGGAGGGCGGGCGGCCGCTGAGCTGCAGCGGGGCGGGGAGACGGAAAGGCGGCTGACGGACCAGACCTCGAGGGCCAGCCTGGAAGGCAGGATCCAGCGGGTCGTGGAGCGAGAGACAGACCCCGGCTCCTGTCCCCACAAGACCAGCGGGGAAACGACAACGGCCGGAATGCGGAGTGAGAATCCAGGACCTGGGGTCCCGGACAAGGGGGCTGTTTCCGGTGAAGGCCGGCCCCTTCCCCATAAACGGTCACAAACACGGCGACAAGGAAACAAACATTTTGAGTGGCAAGAGTTATGACAGACAGGACGAGGGCGATGGGTGAAGAAATTCATTATTATCTTTAGTGCCACTCGGTAAACTTGAAAATTAACACGCCGCCGCTCCCTGCGGGGTGGCTGCTGGGACGCTGCAAGCTGATCAACAGAGCGGAGGGACCGCGCGCCTAAGGGGAAGGGCCGCCCCGCCTCGGTCATCTCGGCGCCCCTGGAGCAGCGCCCTGAGCGCTCTCCTCCGTCAGCAACAGGCTGCAGGCAACAGAACTGAAAGGGACGTGCCGGCATCGGCCTGCGTCCGCGTGCCTCCCGCTTGCTGCCCGACAGCGACTGTGCACGTGGCCGGGGAGGCTGCACCCTGTCTCCACGCCCGGCGGATGCCTATCCTGCTGTCCCGGCTACGGGCCCCTGGTCAGGAAGGGCCTCCTTTTTCCGTTCCCACATGCAGAGCATCATTCTGTCCAAGCCAAGCACAACTGAGTGTCTTCCAAGAAATCATCCAGGAGCCAAACTGCACTTTCTAGCACACGTAGCCATCCTCAGCTCCGTCCTGTCGCACACTCCTCACAGGCCACTGCCATCAAGTTGAGCCACTGTGGCTCAGAAACACGTGGGAGCCCAACTTCTCCCCGCCACCGGCATCTCTCACTGCCGCACAGGCCGGCCTCACTGACCCCCTGGCGGATACGGCAGCTTCCCGGGTCCTGTGAGTCTCTGTGGTTACACGCCCTTGGGTCACCCTGAATGCTGCCATTAAAAAAAAATCAAACCCCTGCCCCTAGGTGATTTGAACTCACCCATTTTGTGCTTCTTAAATCCCTATAGAAATTTCCAAAGGAACAAAATAGGGAAATAACTGTATTAATACTGAAAATCAGGATTGCTTCCATCCACAGGAGAGTTTTTGCAAGGTGGTATGAATGAGCCCTGAGGGGGCAAAGGCTTACTGATCTGAATTCCCATCTGCAGAAGAAAAGTCAAAGGGACTCCCACCTCACCCCCTGGGGAACCACGTAAGTGTGGCCAAGGTCAGAATGAGCAGTCTTCACTTTAAAGCATGTGGAGGAACATCTCCTTTATGAAACGGAACACTTCAGGAAATTTCTGAACCACACTGATTCAGATGAGTCAGAAAATCTGAATCGAATAAAACTCATTGAGAAGAGTCAATAATATACTATAAATTTGAAAATGGAATAATCTGAGGTCAGGAAAGATTGTTTTTAGATGAGAATACAATTGCCAAAATTAAAAATGCAATAGAAGCCCAGAAGAACAGATCAAAATAGTGCATAAAATCAAATCAGTGAATTTGGCTGGGATTGAGAGTTCTTCCTAGAATTCAGAGAAGACAGATTAAACGAGTTAGGAGGAGAAGAGAAGCAAAACGAAGACTGATCCAAGGGCTCCACTATAAGCACAATAGAAATTCCAGATGGCAGAAGTAGAGTCAGTGAAAGAAAAATGTTAATCACGTTAACAGTGTGGAAAAATTCCCTGACATGAACACAGAAGATCTGCATCTTAAAAAAAAAAAAAAAGGGCTTCTGGAGTACCAGGAAAGAGAGAGCCACTACAGTCATGTCTCAGTAGAATGTTGGAGCTTCATGGAGAAACAAAACTTACAAGAGTCAAGATAGATAAAGCAAGGTATCAACCCAGAGGAAACAAAAACGAAAACCAAAAACCTCCAGACTTCTTCTCTACAACATTAAATGCTAGAAGAGGATGAAGTGACATCTACAGAGTTTTAGTGGAATCAAATTGTATCGCAAATATCCTAAAGATGTCAATCACGGGCCATACCTTTCTCAAGGAATCTGACAGTTTTATTCCATGTCACACCCAGTGGTTTTCTGATAAATATTTAGCAGCCGGCCCCGATCTGCAGTGTTCGCCAGTGACTCCCACCCTGGCATATCTCAGGCTACACGTACGCCTACAGTCAGCGCTCACCAGCACAAGACTGACTGAAACCCCACCCTCAAGCCCCCGACCCAAGGCTGCCCCAGGTTAACAGGCCAGGACTATAATGGGTAGGAATCTGGCCATCAGACTTACCTTCTCAGGAATTGTAGCAAAGAAACAGAGACGACTGTCAGCCACTGAATCTGAGTGGTCATGATGTAAAATTGAGTCTGCTGGCAGAAGAAGTAAGCAAAACAGGCCGGTGAAGCAGAGAAGGGAGCCAAGAGGCACAGAGGAGCAGAGACGAGGCCAGCCGGTTCCTGAGGAGCTGGAACGTGCTTTGGATCCAGGGAGTTTGTACTTTCAGTTTCTCAGGAGGCCTGGAGGTATCTTGTTCTTGAGCTCCATGAGATTCCCTCATTCCTTTTGTTCACAAGAACCCCATTTTCACACTGGAGCCAGCAGGTTTTTATGGGTTTCTATTTCTTGCAATTAAAAAGCTCTACTAGAACACCCTTAAAATAACAGCTCCACTTCTAGGAATTTAGGGTGAAGAAATAATTTTGATATTCACATAGATGTAGCTAAAAGGATATTCACCATTCTGTCTATAATGGTGAAAATCTGGAAACAATCTATATGTCCAACGATTGAGAATTAGATTGATGAATCATGATGCTTAAAAAGAACACTAGGCAGCTATTTAAAATGATAAGGTAGATAGCTAATATTGTATAAGTAATAAGATATTAAGTGAACAAGTTTACAAAATAGTACACACAGTATGATCTAATTTCACTAAAAATGTCTATTTTTTATTTGTATGAAACATATACAGGCAGACCTTGGAGATATTGCTGCTTTGGTTCCAGACCACCACTATAAAGGGAATATCACAATAAAGCAAGTCACATGAATCTTCTGGTTTCCCAGAGCATATGAAACATAGTTATGTTTACACTATGCTGCAGTCTTTTAAGTGTGCAATAGCATTATGTCTTAAAAACAATGCAATACCTTAATAAGAAAATAGTTTATTGCTTAAAAATGCTAATCATCATGTGAGCCATCAGCAAATTGCAACCTTTTTGCCGGTGGAAGGTCCTGCCTCGATGTGGATCGCTGCTGACTGATCAGGGTGGTGACTGCTGCAGGTGGGTGGCAATCTCTTAAAATGAGACTGCTAAGAAGTTTGCCGCACTGATTGATTTCCTTTCACGAAGGATTTCTCTGTAGCCTGCAGTGCTGTTTGACAGCAGTTTACTCAGAGCAGAACTTCTTTCAAAATTGGAGTCAATCCTCTCAAAGCCTGTTGCTCCTTTATCAGCTAAGCTTGTGTACTATTCTAAATCCTTTGTTTCACTGCAACAATCTTCACAACATCTTCACTAGGAGTAGATTCCAGCTCAAGAAACCACTTTCTTTGCTCATCCATAAGAAACACCTCCTTATCCGTGAAAGTTTTGTCATGAGATTACAGCAATTCAGTCCCATCTTCAGGCTCCACTTCTAATTCTGGTTCTCTTGCTGTCTCCACTACATCTGCAGTTATTTCCTCCACTGTAATCTCAAACCTCTCAACGTCATCCGTGAGGGTTGGTATCAACTTCTTCTAAACTCCTGTTACTGTTGATATCTTGACATCGTGCCATGAATCAGGAATGTTCTTAATGGAATCTAGAATGGTGACTCCTTTCCAGAAGGTGTTCAATTGACTTTGCCCAGATCCATCAGAGGAATCACTATCTATGGCGGCTACAGCCTTACGAAATGTATTTCTTAAATAATAAGACTTGAAATTTGAAATCCCTCCTTGATCCATGGACTGCAGAATGGATGTTGTGCATGAAACTGGCATGAAAACATGAATCTCACTGCACATCTCCGTCAGAGCTCTTGGGTGACCAGGTGCGTTGTCTGAGCAGTAATATTTTGAAAGGATTCTTTTTTTCTGAGCAGTAGGTCTCAACAGTGGGCTTGAGATATTCAGCACATGACACTGTAAACAGATGTGCTATCACCCAAGCTTTGTTCTTCCACTTATAAAGCACGTGCAGAGTAGATTAATTATAATTCTTTTTTTTTTTTAATGATACAAATGAGCTTATTTATTTATTTATTTATTTTTGGCTGTGTTGGGTCTTCGTTTCTGTGCGAGGGCTTTCTCTAGTTGCGGCAAGCGGGGGCCACTCTTCATCGCGGTGCGCGGGCCTCTCACTATCGCGGCCTCTCTTGTCGCGGAGCACAGGCTCCAGACGCGCAGGCTCAGTAGCTGTGGCTCACGGGCCTAGTTGCTCCGCGGCATGTGGGATCCTCCCAGACCAGGGCTCGAACCCGTGTCCCCTGCATTGGCAGGCAGATTCTCAACCGCTGCGCCACCAGGGAAGCCCAATAATTCTTAAGGGCCCTAGGGCTTTCGGATGGTAATTGTCTTCGACTTAAAGTCACCAGCTGCTTCAGCCCCTAACAAGAGAGTCAGCCTGTCCTTTTAAGCTTTGAAGCCAGGCAATGACTTTTCCTCTCTTGCTATGAAAGTCCTAGATGGCATCTACTTCCAATGTAAGGCTGTTTCACCTACATTGAAAACCTGTTGTTTGCCGCGGCCACCTTCATGAATTATCTTACCTGGATCTTCTGGATAACCTGCTGCAGCTTCTACGTCAGCACCTGCTGCTTCACCTTGCACTTTTATGTTATGGAGGTGGCTTCTTTCCTTAAACCTCATTAAACCAACCTCTGCTGTCTTCAAACTTTTCTTCTGCAGCTTCCAAACTTTCAGACTTTTCTTCTGCAGCTTCCTTACCTCTCTCAGCCTTTATAGAATTGAAGAGAGTTAGGGCCTTCCTCTGGATTTGGCTTTGGCATTAAGAGAATGTCGTGGCTGGTTTGATCTTCTGTCCAGACGACTAAAACTTTCTCCATATCAGCAGTGAGGCTGTTTTGCTTCCTTACCATTTGTGTGTTCACTGGAGTAGCACTTTGAATTGACTTTAAAATTAAAGCAAGAGGTGCAAGAGGCCTAGCTTTTGGCCTTTCTCAGTGTTTGACATGCCTTCCTCACTGAGCTTAATCACTTCTAGCTTTTGATTTAAAGTGACAGAGGTGCCACTCTTCCTTTCACTTGAACTCTTAGAAGTGACTGTAGGATTATTAAGTGGCCTAATTCCAATACTGTCGTGTCTCGGGGAACAGGGAAACCCGAGGAGAGGGAGAGAGATGGGGGAACAGCCGATCAGTGGAACGGTGAGAACACACACAGCGTTTATCAGTTAAGTTTGTTGTCTTATGTGGGTGTGGTTCGTGGTGCCCCCAAGCAATTACAATAGTAACATCAAAAATCACTGATAAAAAAAAAAAAAAATCACTGATCGCAGATCACCATAACACATTAATAATAATGAGAAAGTTTCAAGCTAGAACGTCATACAAGACACTTCCCTCTCTTTAGCCCCATAAATTAGTGTATCATAAATCCTGCTGACTCTACATTCTCCCCCAAACTCACAAGTATGATCCCTTCCCTCTACCCTCTTTGCCACTTGTAGTGCAAGCCCTCGTGTTATCTCATCCGACATACTGCAAAAGCCTTCTTCCAGTTTGCCCACGTGCTGCAGCCAGCATGGTCTTAAGACGCTCACAGCGCTGAAGTCCTGAATGAGTTACCACGACCCACGGAGTAAAGTCCAAAAGTCTCAGTATGCACAGCACGATCTTCCCACATTGAGCCCCAGGCCCATATTCCATCACCTCCCGGAACACAAACTGGCCGCCAGCCACGGCGGAGTGACTGCCATTCCCGGGGTGTCTTCCCCGCCTCTGCAGGCGGCTCCCTGCCAGAACCGTCCTTTCGCCTGGTCCTCCCCACTGCTTGCTTTCCATCCTGAAAGGCTCAGCGAACTGTCCTCTCCTCGGGAAAGCTTCCTCAGAACTGGCACCCCCTCAGGCTAACTAGGGGCCCCCCTGTGACCTCAGAGCCCCTGGGGCTTGCTCTAGTGGTCAGTAGCGCTGATCACCTGTCTAGCTGTGGTTCTGCTTGGTCTCTTCCCGGGAGGACTGAGGCCTCTCTGAGGCCCAGTCTGCGTCCGGGATGCGAGGCGTGTGCGCAGCCCGGGTCTCGTGCAGTCTCTGACGCGCAGCGGGTCCCGGGACTGACACCGTGAGGTCCTCGACTAGACGGTAGGTTCCGTCGAATCAGCAGTCCCTAGCCACCCCGCAGGGCCCAACGCGACAGCACGCTCGCCGTCAGGTGACCACTCAGACTCTGTAAGTGCTCTGAAAGCCGGTGCTGTGCTCAGAGGCTGACTCCACGGGGGAGAAACACATGGCGACGGTCAACGCCTTGACGTGATCAGTGCTCTCTGCTAACTCTCTCAGCTCACCAGCAAGAGTGAGAAAGCCACTCTAGCTCCTCTGCCCCCCACTCCTCCCCCTCCAGCTGCCCTCCGTTCTGTCCTCACTGGATGGGTGGGGAGGGCCGGGCACGTGACCCGTCTCTGCTTCTCGACCTGCAACTTCAGGGGGGCCCCCTGGCCTCAGCAAAGACAAAATCCGACGTGAAGGCAAGGGGCACACCTACGGGCCGCACAACCAGCCGTTCACCCTAGGTCTTGCCTCTCTGCAGATGAACTAACCGTCCACTGGTCACTGACACACATCATTATGTCCCGGGGAGGGAAGGTTGACTCTCAGGATCTGCTAGGAACCCTGGGTTGTTTGGTTTGTTAGGCAAGGCAGGGAGAAGGTAAAACGGAGTAGAGGGAGGTGAGGCGCCAAAGACAGATCGTGTGAGATGGAATATCGTTAATAATAGTAATTATATTAGTGATAGCTTGAATTATTCATATTTAGTTAATAGTCATTATATTAGCATTGATAGTAATAGTTATGAACTAATGGGCTAATGATGATTGCACTGAATGTTGTAATAATAATGGATAGAAGAATAATTCTATGCCAACAGATCAATCTGAAAAGAAGTAGAATATAACACTGTAAGTGGTACAGATGTATTCATGAGAAAAAGGGTGTGAGAAACCACGTATGTGGAAAATTATTAGAGGATAGATTGGGCCAGCTAAAAAAGGAAGGCTTTCGGTAGAACTGATATCCAATGTCCTTTCCTACAGACAAACCTGAGTAACCCACAGATGCTTCCCGAGTGTTCCCAGACAGCATGGTGTGGAGATGGGGGACACAGGGGCCCCTGCTACTTCTGGGGTTCCCAGTCATCCCCTGAGATTGGGCTGGGAAGGCAGTGCCTGGGGCAGCTGATCTGAGACCCAGTCAAGTAAAATATTGCCGTGATCTCTGCCTAAAAGGGAACTCCTACAAAACTACGGATTCCTTAGGAGGCCCATGAAACTGAGTTTCTTGGGCCCTGAAACAGAAAACTAGAATTAAAAAAGAAGCTGTTTCTGCTTTATTGAGACTTTGCTCAGAATCCCTGAGCCCTAAATCTTCTCATCTTCCAATGGTGACCATATACCCTGAGTGCAGGAAGAGGTGTGTGTGTGTGTGTGTGTGTGTGTGTGTGTGTGTGCAGAAAACACCGTTGGGGCAGACCTTCATAGTGGCCCAGGGAGGCTTCAGACCAGGATGGTAGCACCAGTGTGACGGAACAGTGCAGTCAGTTAATACTTTTTCGTGACCTTGGAAAGCTCAGGCACCTTCCAGAATGCGAAGGAAACAGATTCCCTGGCCAGAAGAATCTGGCCTCTTGAGGCAATACTCTGCAACATGCAGCGAATGTTGCATGTGAATTCTCCAACACAGAGAGCCTTTATAGACAGAATATGGCTTTTAAAATGTGCCTCACAAGAGACAATTTTGAACAGAGTATTGTGCTGTGGCAATGTGGCAGCACAGCAGAATAATCTGTTTTTGTCTCGTCTCTCTTTGAAATGTTCCGGTTGTCTCTCTGCTGAGGCTCTGTGAGCTGCAGAGAGAACAGAGGTACCGAGCTCTGCACATTCCACCGGAAAATAATGCGACTGTCTGCTGATGCAGCAAGAGGGGAAGCATCGTACACTGTGTCATTGTTTTCCCTGCGAAGAAACACAATGCTTCCACATCGGCATCACCAAAAAGTTAGCAGTCCCTTCAGATGGCCTTTCAATCCACGGGCGCTTTTATTATTTTTATACATTTTCAATGAACCTTACCCTCGGCCTCTGCTTCTTCTCCTATAAAAGATTTACTTCCCCCTGGGTGTCGACGCATAATGATCCTTAGTGCTCATTTATGTTTTCAAGGCTGTGTCTCAAGCCTGTTGCATTTAACGTTTATCCAAAAGAGGCTGATTTATGTATTAAGAGGGACTTTAGTTTAAGCAAGTGAGGTATACAAAAAGATAAAGCCAAAGATCATGTGAATTAAGGGAGGATTCTTTAATCATGGAGCTTCTCTGTAGTAAATTTTAAAATATTTGTACTTAGAAAGTGTGTATTTGTTTGAAACCTCACATTGCACAGCGCATACAGAACAAATCCATCTGCACACACTTGATGCCTGGAAGACACTGCACCAGGCTCTGTGGGGACCACACAGATGGTCCCTGCCCTCCAGGCGTTTCCCAGGCTTATCACCTCCGGGAGGGCTGGGGACACACTAAAGTATTAAGGGTCAATCAGTGCTGTCGGTGGCCGTGCCACCCTCAGGAGAGGCCACAACAGGAGGATCAAGGCCCATGCCCGTTCCACCAGCTGCCCCTAACACAGTCCACAGTGCCACCCACAGAGTAGCTGGAGCACCGGCCCAGGGCCAAGGCAGGAGTTAAGACTAGAGCTTCTGGTGGACGTCAGGTCACCACCTGAGAGCTTGAGAATGCAGCCAAACTGGAGGACAGCAGAGGCAGACATGGAAGGAAACCCAGTCCGAGAAGTCAAGCATGCGGGTACAGCTGTGTCCGAAGACAGTCTGCCCCTGGACCCCTCCATTACCTGTGCCAAGAAATTCCCTATTCATTTGTACAGCCGGTTCCAGGAATAAATAACCTTCAGGGGAGCCAGGAGGAAAATGGGCCAAGAGGCACAGTCAAAGGGGCCACCTTCCTAATCTCCTTCCCGCCCCCTGTCCACCTGAGTAGAGAAAGACCATCTAGATGTGGCTTCACTTTCATCTCCTGACAGACCATCCTAGAACCCCAAGATTACCTATGTTGGTGGAAAGAACACCTACAGATGCAGGGGACTTCAACCCGTGCCTTTCAAATATGGCTTATTCCTTCTTTATTCGAAGGCATCCAAAAAATGATTTCTTTTCCTCCTGAATCCCCCAAAGAATGCTGCCTTTTCCTTACCCCTGCTCTAGAGACCAGGGAAAACACAGGTAAAACACAACTATGTATTCTCTTACAGAAGAGCATGATTTCCTCTTTGACATCAAAAATATATTAAAAGTGATTTGGAGGGAGAAGACAACTATCGCTATAAGCTTAGGGGTGATAAGCAGCTGAGACGACCAGATGCCAGAGTTCTTAAAGGAAGGAAGGGATTGTTAATGGCCAGTTGTAGCAGACGGACTAAGGGTCAGAACACCCTGACACGTCCACCACACGCTTTAGGGGTCGTTCCCCTAAAGTCACGATGTTGTTTCCATGTGACCCACCCTTTCTGCTCACAGCTGACTGGGCCGTGGGTGGGCATCTGGCCAGCAGTCTATGAAGGGACCTGCCAGTGTCACCTGGGCACGAGGTCACGCTGGGGAACTAGACCAAGAAGATCTTCACCTGGATTGGGTGACTTCCCTCAAACCCTGCCTTCCTTATTTCCACATGGACCTGAGCAGTGAATTCTCTGTCACTCTCTGGAACCCAAATGAGTGTTTCATCTGGGTTAGAAATCCAGTTCCACGGACATTCCATGCTTCTTCTATCACAGCCTTCACCACACTGCACTGTAATCTTCTCTCTCTGCCTCTGTTTCACTCACTAGGACCCACGTCTTATCTCACTGATAGCACAGAATCGAGTGTATTGTAGACACTCAATACATGTTTAAGTAAAGGAAAGCTAAGCAGCAGAGAAGTGATGAGAAAGGCCAGGGGATAACTGTGAAGCAGGAATGAATATAGCGCTAATTCAGCATCACCCCAAGCCCTAAACAAACAAACCACTCCTCCTGAAATAAGAATAAAAAAACGAGCAGTATGTACACAAGCACTCGCTCAATCAGATTACTGTAGTTCCACAGAAAATCACATTGGATGCACATGGTAATATGTAACAGTAACTGGGCGATTCCAGAGCTACAAAGTATTGGTCTTAACCCTGAATATCGTAAGTGTTAACCTAGACGGAGGAAGCTTGCTAGAAGACCCTCACTATCTCTGCTGTTTGAGTGCTACATCTTTTGTGATTTATTTTATTTTGCTAAGAATATATTTAAAAAACATAAAATTACCATATGATGCAGCACGTCCACTCCTAGGTGTAAACCCCAAAGGATCGAAAACAGGGACTAAAACACACAGTGAGTGTTCACTGTAGCACTATTCACAACAGCAGAAAGGTGGAAACAACCCAAAAGCATATTGACAGGTGAATGAATAAACAAGTGGTGGGACGTTCATTCAATAGAATAGTATTTAGCCAAGAAAAGGAATGAAGTTCTGATATATGCTACAATGTGGATGAACCTTGAAAACATTATGCTAAGTGAAATAAGCCAGATACAAAATGACAAATATTGTATGATTCCACTTTGATGAAATATCTAAAATATGCACATTCATTGAGATAGAAGGTAGATTAGAGGTTACCAGGAGTGGTGGGGGAGGAGGGAATGGGGAGTTAATGCTTAATAGGTATAGAGTGTCTGTCTGGGGTGATGAAAATATTTTGGAATATTATTAATGCCACTGAATTGTACACTTAAAAATGGTTAAAATAGCAAGTTTTATGTTATACATATTTTACTACAATAAAAAATCTATTTAAAGTTTTTTTTAAAGATCTATTTTTTTTAAGATCTATTTTAAAGATCCAGCAATCCCACTCCTGGGCATACATCCAGAGAAAAACATGGTGTCAAAAGATACATGTACACAATGTTCATTGCATCACTGTTTACAATAGCCAAGTCATGGAAGCAACCTAAATGTCCATCAACAGATGAATGGATAAAGAAGATGTGGTACATATACACAATGGAATATTACTCAGCCATAAAAAAGGATGAAATAATGCCATTTGCAGCAACATGGATAGACCTGGAGATTATCATACTAAGTGAAGTAAGTCAGACAGAGAAAGACAAATATCATATGATATCGCTTATATGCATAATCTTAAAACAAAAAGGATACAAATGAACTTATTTACAAAACAGAAACAGACTCACAGACTTAGAGAACTGAAGTTATGGTTACCGGGGGAAGGGTGGGGGAGAGGGATACCTTGGGAGTTGGGGATTGACATGATGCACATGCTGCTGTATTTAAAACAGATAAGAAACAAGGTTCTACTGTATAGCACAGGGAACTCTGCTCAGTATTTGTAATAATCTAAATGGGAAAAGAACTTGAAAAAGAATAGATACATGTATATGCATAATTGAATCACTTTGCTGTACACCTGAAACTAACACAACATTGCTAATAGGCTATGCTCCAATGTAAAATAAAAATTAAAAAATACCTATTTAAAGATTTCTGATTTTAGCTACCTGGCAGAATGAGCTATCATGGACCCATTCCTGCTATAAGCACATAAAGTTCTAGGTGAAATATAAGAAAGAAATTTAAAATGCAGAGCTAAGCCTGATAGAAAAAAAGAAGACAATTAGTATATGCCAGAAAATAAGAAATATCAAAAAGACAAAGAAAAGTTACTTGTGTTTTGTAGGACTCCTTAATCTGAAAAATTAATTTAAACCATTTCCAGAACAATGAAACCAGTGGGACAATGACACACACAATGCAAAAACATTCCATAATAACACTTCCACAATTCATGAATAGGAGAATTAAGTACTAATGAAGATGAGCTCTCACACACACAAAATACAGCCACCATCAGGAAGAGTCAGTATATTCAAAAATAAGCTTTACACCCACTGAACGTGAGGCAAGAGAGTAATTTGAGAGAGCCCATAAAATAAGAAAGTTTCAAATTATTAAACATAAAAGAAAAAATGGAAATTCTAACAAAATAATAAAATATTATGAAAAGAAAAGGCCGATTTAAAAAGTAGCAAATAGAACTTCTCCAAATGAAAAATATTGTCATTGAAATTAAAAATTCAGAGGTGAGGATAAATATCAGTAAGACAGAGCTAAAGTGAAAATAATCAAATGGAAGAGAGATCAAGAAAATTTCCCAGAATATAGCAAAGACAGAAGAGATAGAAACTATGAAAATGAGGCTTAAGAGAAAGTAAGGTAAAAGGAGAAGGTTCAATATATGTTTAAATAGGAGTTCTAGAAAGAGAGACTACAATAAGAAAAAGAAAAATAACGTCCATGAAAAAAAAACCCTAAGAATTTTGGAATTGATAAAAGACGTGATTCTTCAGACTTAAGAAACGTAGTGTATCTTAAGCAGGAGGAAATAAACTACCTAGTGAAATGGCAGACAGCAAATGCGACGGGAAAAATCTTAAAAACAACCATAGAGAAAGATTACCCACAAAAGAATAATTGAACTGGCAGGAGATTCCTTATCAGAAAAATAAGGTGGCTAAAGAAAATGGAATAATAGCATCAAGG
The DNA here is from genome assembly GCF_009873245.2 of Balaenoptera musculus. NCBI lineage: Eukaryota > Metazoa > Chordata > Mammalia > Artiodactyla > Balaenopteridae > Balaenoptera > Balaenoptera musculus. The sequence goes on from NC_045799.1 coordinate 85,553,371, forward strand.
GGTTGAAAGAAAATAAACTATCAACCTAGAACTTTATACACATCCAGACTTCATTCAAGACTGAAGGGAAAATCACCCCCAACGATACCCAAACATATGCACAAATATTCATTGTGGCATTACTTATAATAGAAAAATAATGAAAATAATTTAAATGTCAATATACAGGAGACTGTAGAATAAACTATGGTACAATGAATTTGTAGCTGCTGCAAAAAAGGAATGGTGAAGGTTTTTACGAATTGATTTCCAGGATATTAACTGAAAACAAAGCAAGGTGCTCATTAATATATTAAAAAATGCTTAGATTTTTATTGATATAATTCGTATACCATAAAAGTCACCATTTTAAAGTGCACAATTGAGTGGTTTTTATTATCACAAGGTTCTGCAACAATCAATACTACCTAATCCCAGAAACCACAAAACTCCTAGAAGAAAACATAGGCAGTAAGCTCTTCAGCATTGGTCTTACCAATATTATTTTGCATATATCTCCTAAGGCAAGGGAAACAAAAGCAAAAATAAACAAATGGGACTACATCAAACTACTAAAAAGCTTTTGTACAGCGAAGAAAACTATCAATAAAATGAAAAGGCCACCTACCGAATGGGAGAAGGTATATGTGAACTATATATCTGATAAGGGGTTAATATTCAAAATATGCAAAGAACTCAGAGGATGCAACTTCAAAATAACAAATAACCCAATTTAAAAATGGGCAGAGGACCTGAATAGACATTTTTCCAAAGAAGATATACAGATGGCCAGCAGACACATGAAAAGATGCTCAACATCCCTAGTCATCAGGGAAATGCAAATAAAACCCACAATGAGGTATCACCTCACACTTGTCAGAACAGCTATTACCAAAAAGACAACAAATAATAATTGTTGTAGAAGGTGTGGAGAAAAGGGATCTGTCATGCACTATTGGTGGGAACATAAAGTGGTACAGCCTCTGTGGAAATTGGTACGGAGGTTCCTCAAAAAATTAAAAATACAACTACCACACGATCCAGCAATTCCACTTCTGGGTATTTTTCTGAAGAAAAAAAGCCACTAATTTGAAAAGACATATGTACACCTATGTTCACTGCAACATTATTTACAATAGCCAAGATGTGAAAGCAACCTAAGCGTCCACTAATAGACAAATGGATAAAGAAGATGTGTTATTTATGTAAAATGGAATATTAGTCATAAAAGGGGTGAAATCCTGCCATTTGCCACAATGTGGATGCACTCAGAGGGTATTATGCTGAGTGAAATAAGTCAGAGAATGACAAATACCATATGATTTCACTCAGACATGAAATTAAAAAAATAAAACAAATAAAACAGAAACAAACTCACAGATACAGAGAACAAACAGGTGGTTGCCAGAAGGGAGGGGCTTGGGGCATGAGTGAAATAGGTGAGGGAGATTAAGAGGAACAAACTTCCAGTTACGAAATAAATGTGTCATGGAGATGAAATGTCCAGCATGGGGAATCTAGTCCATAATATTGTAAGAACTTTTTACGGTGATGGATAGTAACAAGACTTATCGTGGTGATCATTTGGTAACATATAGAAATATCGAATCACTATGTTGTGCCCGTGGAGCTAACACCATTGCAGGTCAATTATATTTTGATATAAGCAAACAAACAAACACTTCTCCCCCTTTTAAAATTAGGTTATTTGTACTTTTATTGTTGAATTGTAAGACTTCCTTACCTATTCTGGACAACAGACTTTACCAGATATATGACTTGCAAATATTTTCTCCCATTCTGTGGTACATGCTTATTATTGCAAAAAGAAACACAGAAAGGATATAACAGAAACTTAGAAAAATGGCTGCTTATGGGGTTATAGCTGAGAATGGAGTACAATGTAGAGATTAGGAAACAGGATTGGGCTTCTCTGAGTGTATATTTTCATGGAGTTTTAACTTTTGAACTATGCTAATGATTTACATATCCAAAAATATATTACTAAATCAACAGAGATAGAAAATTTTCCTACAGTTGATTCAGACAGAAACTAATCAACCTACCTCTACATCAAATAGATAATTATAATATGCATAAGAAAAAAAAAGAATTAATCCAAGAAAGTTTGGAACCCAGTAACTGATTGTAGCTCTCAATGGGATATCTATTTTTTTTTTAAATTTTTATTGGAGTGTGGTTGATTTACAATGTTGTGCTAGTTTCAGGTGTAGAGCAAAATGCATCAGTTATACATATACATATATTCACTCTTTTTTTTTATTAGATTCTTTTCCCATGAGGCCATTACAGAGTATTGAGTAGGGTTCCCTGTGCTGTGCAGCAGGTTCTTATTAGTTATCTATTTTATATACAGTAGTGTGTATATGTCGATCCCAATCTCCCAATTTATCCCTCCCTCCTCAGTGGGATATCTTTTATGCACACACACAAAAAAACCTAGAAAGAAATCCTGAATTGTACTTAATGACTTTAAAGTAGGTAGTGGTATTAGTATAGCAATGGCAAACAATTTAGTGTGAATTATAGAATTGAGAAAATAAATAAATATATTAATTTTGTTGGAAATCAGTGCTCTCACTGTGGGATAAGGGAGATACAAATATGTAATGCGGGGAGGGGAGAAAGAACCCTGTGATATCAGTACTAAATTGAAATTCAGAAGTGCCAGTATAAGTGCATGATTTTATATATAACTTACATATATAATATATAAAAATATAAATATATTTTTTCAGTGGATAGAGGAAGGAGATACATATATCCCTTATATAATATGTCTTATATTATTATATATCTTATATTATCTTATTATATATATATCTTATATATCTCCTTGCTCTGTCCACTGAAAGAGCTTAAAAGCAATAATACCTCAGTAGTAATGAGCACACCTAGTTCCCAGGTCTTGGTTTCTAAATACCATACTCTACTTAAAGGAACCATGCCTCTTGGAACCTTGGCTGATTGCAGGGCCGTGGGCAGGGAAAATACAAGGTGAGCACCTGTTGTGCCAGAAGGTGAGAAACTCTTAAAATCAGATGAGAACATGTTGAAAGGATATAGGACACACTTTGAATGGACCCTCGCCAGCCAAATGTGGAACAATTTGAGCATCAGAATGAATAACGGAAGGATTATATAACATGTTAAATTAATACAGAGAGCACATGAGTCCGTTCTAAAAATTTTTTTAAAGGGCGGAGGTATGGAGAAGGAAAAGCAGTTCTTTACAGAAGAATGCTAACTTTAAAAACATAGAATGGTAGAAGCTTAAAAAATCACTAGCATTTGACTGAAGCAAGAGTCATCAATAAATGTTAAAACCATTGGGAAACAGAATAGTCACATAGTTTCAAAGTATTGCCACACAGATTTTTAACTAATTACAAAGGAAAAAAAATGCATCTTTACATGTGGAAAAATCTGTTGGCCTCCATTTAACCAAATAATCCCTTAATCAAAAATCATCAATAATGAGACAAACAGACATCCAGTGCCCCCTGATGTGGTGCACTGAGAAGGGCATAATATCACCAAAATGTTTAACCTGAATCTAATAAAGATAAAACAATCATAAACTCAAGACTGAAGAACATTCTACAAAACAACTAGTCTGGAGTTTTCAAAAATGTCAATGTTGAGTTGAACAAAAGTCCAGGAACTCTTAGATTAAGGATATGGAGATGAAGAGGACATGAGAACTAACGCAATGAATAATCGTTAATTGGATGCCAGAACAGAAAAGAGCTATGTTCTTTATGGTTATAATAAGGGACATTTGGATATGAACTATATACTAGATAATAGTGCTAAATCAATGTTAAAATTTAAAGAGCAATATTTCTACTGTGATTGTGGAGGAGAACGTTCCTACTTACAGTTGATAGGTGTCGGAGTATCGAGGGGGAATAGCGCGACAGATTTTCAGATGCTTTAGTCTAACATAAGTGTGTGTGTGTATGAAAGAGAGAGAAAGCATCAGTGGAAAACACTAAGAATCTGTAAATCTAGGTGAAGGGTGTAAGATACACATTTTATCATCTTACATTTCTGCAGGTTACAATTTTCCAAAATAAAAGTGGGAGAACCAAAGAGTGAAATGAAATAAAGACATTTTCAGACTTTCAGTAGAAAATGACTTCCGAAGACAGTACTTGTGTAAGAAGGATACCAAACCCAGGAGGAGGGGGGTGGCAGAAGAAATGATGAGTAATCTAAATAAGCACTAACCGGGAAAAGGAATTTTGTGTCATTATTATAACTTACTTGGGGATTAAAAACAAGACAGAATCCATACAGGAGGCCACACAGACGTGAGATGTGGAGGAGAAGTTGGCCGGTACTGAAGTCGGTCCCTTTCTGTTTAGAACATGCTGCCTGATCTCCGTTAGGTCAGTTATGCCTGTTAGATATTTGAGGGTAACCACTATAAAATGGAAATCTTTATGTAAATTTAAAAATACACAAATTCTATATTCTATAGAATCTGGGGGAAGTAAATGTGTAAGAAAATAGGAAAACGCGCATTAGAAGGAGTAACACCAAGTTCAAGTTAATGGTTCCCTCAGCAAAGAGAGGAAGAGGGGGCAGGGGAGAGTGATATTTACAGTTAATTTTTTTATAAAAGAATCCATTCGAATACATAACAATTTATATGGTGAGGCACCATGTGAGTAAGGGAACCAAAAGTCAAGGGAAGAACTGCGATTTGCTGTGACAACTCCTGCAGCTGAGATGTGCACAGGCCTGGGAGCAGGGGCACTCGGGGTCAGGGAACTTCCCCTGGAGGAGTGTCAGCCTGCACTGCCACTTGAAGACATTGACATTGAAGACAAGGGTGTCCAGGACAGAGAAACAGGGTGGCAGAAACACAAAGATGCAACAGAGCCGGGCGTTTGGACCGTGGCGCGGCTGAGTGTGACGGAAGTGCTGGTGCAGAGGGGAGGACGCTGCCGATCGGCCTGTGAGGGAGGTGGCGGGGGGTGTGGAGGCAGTGACAACGTGTCTGGACCAGATGAGCTGAGGGCTTCACCTGCATTCTCATTCAGTCTCCCCAGCGATCCTCTATGGGAACCTCAGTTACTCCCATTTTACAGACAAGGAAACTGATGCTTCGAGAAGATGAGCATTCCTGTAAGTCACATAGTACGGGGTAGGCATAGGATTTGCACACAGGTCTTTTTGACTTCAGAGCTCTGTTCTTAAGAAGATGTTAACCTGTAGGTGATGGGGAGATATGAGAGAACCTTAAACAGAGGAGGGCATGGACAGATGTGCCATGGGAACAGCCCTGTGAAAGTTTTAAAGCAGAATATCACTGTAGGGGAACTGAGGGTGAGATGTTAAAAAATCCAGGCTAGTTTGGAGGTCTCTCAACACCAGACCAAGGAGGTAAGTGTCTTTGTTTTCCAAGACAATTTTCACACACTGTCCCACTTGACATTGACAGTAAATCTGGGAGGATTGCAGGAAATATATTTTAATAAATTTCTCATGATTAAAGTAGAAATCAAAAAGAAACCTAGAACTCTACTGATATAATAATAAAATGAGGTACATATGGGCTGTTTTATCTCACTACATTATTGGAAAACCGTTAATTCAGAATTGATGATAACTCATTTAGTAGGGATTGGGTTAAAAAATCGACATTTGTTTAAAGATAAAACTTTTTCTCAGCAAATCAACAATATAAACAAGATGTCTGGAATAACCTCTTTGCACTTACAAATGAAAGATGTTCGCTGTGATAAAATTACCATCTATTTATTAAAACATGTTCCCGAAGAGCTCTAATTGCTAAGACTTAGTTTGACAACCAAGGGTGACAAAATGCCTTCAAAACAATAAAACTAAAACTCTAAATTAGTCATTCTAACTTTTTACTCATTCAGATGACTTATCATTAGTCAGAATTACTGCGAGGCTGCTCTTTTGTTTCAGGAGCAATTAGTTTCTTAAGAATTATTTTCCTAAGAACAATAGGATGTAAAAAGCAAAAGACAAATGATAAAACTGAACAAATATTTGCAAGGCACAACATCTAAAACCATTCAAAAAATGGGCAAAGTGCATGAAGAAGAAACAACTTAATTTTCATTGCCCAATTTAAATTATAGCATACATATATAGTTTCCCATATATTGCTTTGAAATTTAAAAAGTTAGCTGAAAAGAATTCTTGGGGTAAGAGAGCTGAATGACATAGTGACAAGAACATTGTACGAGAAGGCAGAAGGTTTTTAGCTTTTGCTCACATCATTTCTTCAACCTAGAACAGCTTTGCCATCATCGGTAAGCCCGACTGTGCCCAATTCTTAGGACTCAAGTCAACTGTCAGTACTTCAGTGAAGCCTTCCTGGATCACCGAAAGCCAAAAATAACCTCCCTCACTGAATGACTGAACTGCTACGTCTGTGCTTCTTTTCATTTCAGGCTGCAGTCACGGATGCTCACGCCCGCTGCTCCCTCCTGGCGTGTGAGCTGCTTCCTGTTAGCACGTCGGCCTGTCAACTGTGTTGACTGGTCTCTGCACACAAAGCGGCTTCATGTAGCCGCGACCACACCTCCATCGAAGGGAGAGAGGGGAAAGAGGTGGGCTAAGCAGAGCAGAAGAGGAAAGGAAAAGCCAAGAAGGAGGGAAAGAGAAAAAGGAGGGAGAAAGGGGAGAAGGTGATAAAGAGAAAATGGAAAGGAAAGAAAAAAGAAACTGAAAATGGCAAGGAAAGGGAATTTGATCAAAGTTGGCTAAGGAACTATATCCATTTATCTCTTCTTCTTCCCATGAGAATTTTATATAAAAAAATATACACACTCACATGCACCTGTAAAAACAAACTGGACAATCTGGTGAGATGGCTGTCAATATTCGAAGAGTTTTAACAAGCTTGTGGCATATTACAGGTCCCTAGAGAATAGCAGCATTATCCACAATAGCCAAAAGGTGGAAGCAACCCGATTGTTTATTGACGGATTAGTGAATAAACAAAATGTGGTCCATCCATACAATGGAAATTTAGCCTTTAAAAGGAAGGTAAATCTAACACATGCTACAACATGGATGAACCTTCAGGACATTATGCTGAGCAAAATGAGTCAGACACATATTATACGATTGTACTTATATGAGGGATCTAGAAGTTATCAAATTCATAGAGACGGAAAGTAGAAGGGTGGGTGGCAGGGCCTGGGGAAGGCGGAATGGGGAGTCAGTGTTTAACGGGGACAGAGTTTCAATTTTCGAAGATGGAAAAGTTCTGGAGATGATGGTGGTGATAGCTGCACAACAATGTGAATGTAGTTAACACTACTGAACTGTATACTTAAAATGGTCAAGATGGTAAATTTTACGTTATGTGTATTTTACCACAATTAAAATTCTTCTATTGAAACAGCAGATGGAAAGGACTTTTGCTTTCAGCTGTGAAGGAGTAAGAGGAATCAATTTTATTTCCTCACCTTAGACAGCTAGAACACCAAATGAAATGTATGAAACAATGATTTTCAGATGTTGGCCCGCAGGCAGCGAAGAGCGCTGATCCCTGAGGGAGAGACGGTGTGTAGCTGCCCCAGCTCACCGCCTCCAGCGTGTCCGTCCCAGGGCGAAGGACCCAAACACATCCCTTTGGGTCTCCTGAGTTGCCAAGACAGACTCCAGACTTTGGGGAGGCAAGGAGGCTAAAGCTTGTGGGCCCGAACCCCAGAGAGGAGGTAAGAGCACAGACACAAGGTCCAGAGATCTGAAGGGGAGTCCCCTCCCATCTTCTGCTGAGTGCTGGCCTGTGCATCTGTGGTCCGGGTCAGGAGACCATCCAGGCCAGGGTGGGGCGGGAAGGAGGAGTAGGCAGTACACCCCCAGGAGCCCAACAAGGCCAGAAAGAGTTTGTGCTCCACGACTCCCGGCATTGGACAGACTTTATCACCAGCAGACCAGCTCCACCAGAAAGGTCAAAGCAATGCCTCAGGGAGAAGGAAAAGGATGCCAGACAGAAAGTTGGATGTACACAAGAGAATAAAGAACCCCCGAGACGGTAAGAATGTGAGTAGATATAAAAGACTTTTGTTTCTCATTTAAAAGAATTTCTTTGAAAGAAAAGTTAGAGAAGCAGTAAAGATATAGAAGACTTCAACAACATTATAACCTACTTGACCTAATTGATATTTATAGAACATTCCACACAACAACAGCAAAATATAAAGTCTTTTCAAGTGCACACAGAACATTTGCCAAAATACTGTGGGCCATAGAACCAATGTCAATAAATTCAAAAGGACTGAAATCATGCAAAGTATGTTCTCTGACCACAACAGAATTAAATCAGAAATCAATAACAGAAAGATAATCTGGACAATCTCCAAACAGTTGGAATTTACCAACACACATAAATAACCCACAGGTCAAAGGAGAAATTACAAAGGCTATTAGAAAATATTTTGTCATGAATGAAAATGAAAACCCAACATATCAAAAATCTGGGATGCACCTAAATCAGTGCTTAGAGAGCTATTCACAGCATCAAGCGTTTACGTTAGAAAAGAAGAAAGGTCTCAAATCAGTGACCTAAGATCCACTTTATGCAAGTTCAGAAACAGAGAACACTAAGGTCAGGGCGGGAAGTGGGGCGGGGCGGGGCCGGGAGCCACTGGCTCTGCAGGGCTGTGAGGAGGTGTCAGTACAGCGTGGAGCACGGAGCTTCACGGGGCCGGAGCCAGCAAGCTTCCAGGCCCAGGCTGGGCAGCCCCCAGCCCCAGAAGGCTAAAGCGGAATGCGTAATTTAGCAGGAGCCATGAACGTTTTTAAACCGCTCCAGATTTAAGTTACAGGGAGAAGTAAACTAAGTTTTATGAAAGCTTTGACTTTTAATACTATTGGCAGTATATTAAAATGTTCTGAAGATTATTTATGGCACATATTTTCCCAAACTGGTCCAACTCCAATGGTGGAAAGCATGGAAAGTTCCCAGCTTAAAGTACTTAAAACACGCCTAGCGCTATCTAGAGAGGAATCTCAGGAGACATTGCTTAAGAAAGTTCCCCTGTCTTTTAGTGAATTTATTCCTGAATCTTTTTTTAAAAAATTTTTATTTATTTATTTTTGGTTGCACTGGGTCTTTGTTGCTGTGCGCGGACCTTCTCTAGCTGCGTCGAGCGGGGGCTACTCTTTGTTGCGGTGCGCGGGCCTCTCACCTCAGTGGCCTCTCTTGTTGCGGAGAACAGGCACTAGGCGTGTGGGCTTCAGTAGTTGTGGCTCACGGGCTCAGTAGTTGTGGCGCACAGACTCAGTTGCTCCGCGGCATGTGGGATCTTCCCGGACCAGGGCTCGAACCCATGTCCCCTGCATCGGCAGGTGGACTCTTAACCACTGTGCCACCAGCGAAGTCCCTTATTCCCGACTCTTAAACATCACCACAATGCCTGGCTACTGAGAAACCAGCAGGGCTGTCACTGCAGTCAAGCTAAGAGAGGTGCGGAAAGGAAACGCAGGGTGTGCGCCATGATTTCACCTCTTCAGTGGTGTGACCCAGGTGGTGCTCAGAGAATATTTGCTCTTACGACCCTCTCTCAGGTAAACCCTATATTCCTAGGGTAGACTGTGCTTCCTATAAGACAACTGAGTTTTATTCAAATACTGTGGGTATTTTATCTTCATTCCAAATGCTAATATGGTGTGCTTGGTATCTAAAGATAGGAATTTTTTAAGAAGTCTTAGTTGACTCGATGTTATCGGTATAAATGCTAGGGGATCAATCTCCACTTTAAATATAAGTGAAGAATAAGTGACCATTTCACACATTTCGCAAAAATAATATATTTCCCCTCTTATTCTCTACTTGAAAAGACCAGGAAATTCAGGAAATTGTTACCTTTTTTCCCGCTGTTTGATTAAGTTAACACTTTCAGAGATCCACTCAGCAAGATAACTATTCCAGACCATTAAAGTAGAATGCTGGAGAATAAGAAATGAACCCTAAAGCAAAGAATAAATAAATGGTTATGATGCTAGAATTAGAAGGCCTGTCAAAGGCAAACCTGTAAAATCCTTAGTGCTGGCCTAGGAAAATCTAAGTCAGGCAAAACATTTCAAGCGGCAAGTGGGTGGTCCTGGAGACAGGGTCAGATAAGCATTAAGTCACCACCTTTGGGAGAGGGCAGGGCAAGGCCCAAGCTGAGTGAGGAGGCCAGGACGCCCCAGGAGGGGGCTGGGACGGACTCTGCGTGTCCGTGGACGTGTCTAGAGACACCTGGGGTGCCATCGGCCCTGTGGACGTTGACTCCACCTCTGAATGCACTTGCCGTTCCTTCACCCCGTGACAACGGCTGCTGAAGCTGATTCCCGAGAGGACAGGTGAGGAGTGCAGAAAATCTGACACCTACTGGATGCTCGAGGGGACCCGGTGGTTTAGCCTGGAGAAATGCGGGAGGGTACCGAAGGCATGAAAGCTGGGTTCAGGTACCTGAAGAGCTGCCTTTTGAAACAATAACAGCAACAGCAACAATAGCAGCTAGCATTGCACCCGTTAGCTCATCTGTTCTCACGGTCAGGCTGTGAGCAGATACGACGAGTGGCTCACGTAGATATGAGCGCGCTAAGGCACAGAGGTGCTAAGCATCCTTCCCAAAGCCACACTGACGAGGAGCTGGCAGAGCTGGGCTCAGACCCAGGGAGCCCGGCACCTGTGCTCCTAACTGCCTCGCTGCCCCCTGACAGAGGGAGAACTGGGGCCAAAGTTCACAGGTGAGGGCGTCGGGTTTTGACTCAATATAATGAAGAATTTTCTCACAACAGGAATTACCTGAAATAAACCTAACAACGCCCTATGAGTTGGATGCTATTATCTTCACTACACAGACAAGGAAATCAACCCAGGGAGTTTAAGATGGCCCGTGTTCCACATCTGGTAGATGGCAGAATGGGGTTAAAACTCAAATCAGCCTGATTCCTAAGCCTGTGCTCTTCCCACCACAGCTCAGACTCCTCATAATGTAATAACTCCTGCCAGATGGAGTGGTTCGGCCGAGAATCAAAGCATCATCCCTGAGAGCAACTCGAGGCATCATCTAATCCAAAGGTAGCTATTACCTTTGTTACTAGTGAAGAGGAACCTGAGATTCACAGAGGAAAAGCCCCTGGCCTAAGGTACGCTTGTAAGTGGTGGTGTCGCAACTCCCCACAGGGTTCTCTCTGCGGCCTGGAGCCGGGTGCACGGCCGGAGGAGCACCTGAGTCGGAGGCCCCGCGGTTTACATCAGGCCTATGCTTCTCCCGCTATAAAAATGCAGCACCGCTGTCCTTGCTGATTCACTCTTGGGTTTCTGTACGGAGTCTGTACCTGTGAGACACAGTGGTACTTGTTCAAAATCTTTTGCCTCCCCCCCTGCCCTTCGCATGACTTCCCAGAAGGGGAAGGGTACATCCCGCCCCATTAACTTTGAACTTCCCATGTCACCTGCGGGAGAAGGTGACAGTGTGCCAGGTCCCAGCAGAGGCTTTACGAGGTAGTGTGGGTTTCCACTTCCCCCTGGAGGTCCCGCCCTCCACCAGGAGAAGAGCACAGCCCAGATGGCGTCTGCTCTTTCCTCTCCGGTCTTGGCATGAGAAGACATGCGAAGCACGGCCAGGCTCAGCAGAGCTGCAGCTGGCTTGCAGGATTCTTAAGTGGAAAATAAATGCTGGTTGCTGGATGCCACAGAGATTTGGGGGCTGTTAGTTACTGCAGCAAAAGCTGACTAATGCAGAAACCGGTGCACAGAAGGAGGGGCTGCCATGACAGAAAGCCGAAATCGGTGGCATTGGTTTTGGGTCTAGGTGATAGGGTGCCAGAAAACTCTTGCAGGAAGTTGGAAAAACGGCAACCCAAGGTACGCAGCACTGAAACATCTGGCAACAAATACCACCTGTGATAACTCAGAAGGTAAAAAATGCACCTACTAAACTAGTTTTCAGAATGTTATCAGTGTGAATTGATTGTTACAGGATACCTTTACATCCTATGCAGGGAAGGAAGCCCCCCACCCCAAAACAAAAACAAAAAAAACCAACCCACTCCTTTGCAACTGAAAGGGAATATAGAAAATCCAAAAATTCCAGGACTTGAAGGATTTGCAAATGGAACTATTATACTTCTCACCAAATCAAGGTTGGCCATTAAGGCACAACCTCCTGGTAAAGACTAAATCAAATGTATGACTGTTAACTCCTTTTGTCGAAATCCCCCAGTGGAATCTTCTCAGTTGCACAAAATGGCCCCGGGAGAAAGACCCGGAATTTGGTCTCTTGGAAGAACCAAAAGCTCAAAGTACTTGTGACTGAGCGTAGAGAGAGGACCTGGGATCAAAGATTAAAAACAAACAATGGTTTCACGAAGCGCCAAACACACTTCGAACCTGAATGCAAACAGACTGTGACCATCTGCCAACTAAAATGATCCTCAGCTCCCATCTTTCCTATGGGTGGGAGACAAGTTAAGAAATCTGCTTGCCATCGGGGAGGGCATTTCTTCCAGTGCCTTCCTCAGAGGGAGCCGGGGAGGATGAGAGAAGAGTGTAACTTCCAGAGGGTGATCCAGAGTCATGCAAACGGCAGACTGGGGCGTTCTCCTAATCAAGGAACACCCGAACACTTGCCTCGGCTCTGAAGTATCTGCCCAGCAGGACATCAGGACCGGCATGGGCTGTTGTGGGTCTCCTGCCCTTCCTCTTTCCAAAGTGGTGGTCTCTGCGCCACCACTGGGGAAGCAATGAACCTGCCTTTCGGTTCACGAGACCCCACGTCAGGAGGGCCTGATTGGACACAGGGTGGACCTTGACAGCCTGACGCCATAAACGTGTGATAGTCTTTCACGTGGGGGGAGAGTGAACACGTGTGACCGACAGGGCGGAATGTGGCACGGCACATCACATGCTCACAACCGCTCGGGATCTCCCTGCTCTGGCTGTGTTCTTCCAGGAGCAGGTACACACCCCTGCCACGTTTTCTGCGGACTTGGGCACGCGAGCCGCTTTGACCAAGGGAACATGAGAGAAGTGACAGCGCACCAGCTCGCAGCAGAGGCTTCAAGAGGCACTGGGTGTTTCTGCCCCCGCGCTGGAGCTTCTACAGTGAGGAGAACGTGCCCCAGAGAGCGGCTGCTCCACCAGAGCCTGGGTCCCAAGTAGGAGCACGTGCAGCCCGGGTTAGAGGAGCCGAGCCTGGCCCGGCCCGACCAAGCCACAGCTGGCTGGGAGACCCACAGCGAGAAACGAGTGTGTGTTGCTATAAGCCCCTGAAATTTGTGCAATGTTAGCTACCACAGCAAAAACTGACTAACGTTCAAGCATAATAACCACAGACCCAAGGCTACCCCCAGAGAATCACATGTCATCTTCTCTCATGGTTGTATTCAGCAGCTTTGTTCAAGAGAAATACACTCCAACTCACACATGTATCTTTAATTTTACTGGCAGCCACACTGAAAAATTAAATGGTAAGAAGTTTAAAAATATATTTTATCTCATCCAGTATGTCTAAAATATAATCATTCAAAATGTGATCAATACAAAAATGTAAACTTGAGATAGTCTCCTGTTTTTGATACTAAGCCTTCAAAACCTGATAGCATTTTGGTACAGCATGTCACAACTTGGATGAGCCGCATTTTAGGTGCTCAATAGCCACACGTGGCTAGTGGCTGCCATACTGAACAGTACAGGTCTCCAGAATGACTCTTCTTCCTAAACTTCCACGAGTGAAAAGAAGAGAATTCCAGCACCAGCTCAGCTGCCAACTCTCTACAGAACTCTGAGCAAGGAATATGTCTGGGAGTCATGTTAACATGAGAGATTAGACCATTTCCCAAGTTTCTCTCTGCTTTGAGCATTTAGGAAATGTCAGAGCAATACTGACTGCTCAATCACTCGGGAGTTCTTGGTTATAAACAATAGAAACCAACCCAGGCTAACTTATGTAAAGCAAGGGGTGGGAGGTTTCCAGGAAGGTTCTCAGGAGTTCACAAAACCAGTAAGAGGCTGGCCAGGCAGTCTTAGAAGACAGACCAACAGGAGCTAAGGTATCTCTAAGACATCATACAGTCAACACCTTCTAGTGGGAACGGTCTGGCGAGGATGTCACTGGCACTGCTGTAGGACTTGCCACCTTTGGACACGACCACGGTGAGTTCTAAAGCAGCTACAGCGCCTTATGTAGAGGAACCCAGCCCTCCCTTTGTCTTTGTGTCACCCAGGCTATCCCGTGTCCTGGGAGAGCCGGGTTCCCGGGTGCCAGGTGGCAGGATGGGAGCATCATGTCCCTACAGGGTTTCACCGCCATCTTCACCAACGCAAGTGCTTTTGGACATAAGGCACTTGTCTTAGTATTAGCAAGTATGCAAAAATTCAATTACATATTTTCTATCCTCAAGGATCCTGGAGGCATTGATTAGACATCATTTAGTGGGTTTTTGAATTTCCAGGTCCTAGAGGACAACAGGGCTGTGGACAGTTTTGTCAGGATCCTTGAAGTCGTATCAATGCATCTCATTAAAAAATTAAGAGCAACAAGATTATGCTATTCCCATATCTCCACTTAAAAGAAATCAAATTTCATCGTTCCTTTTAAAATTCCTGCAATTATCAGAAGTGCTCACAGATTCATTTTTAGATAAAATGAAAGAACTAAAGTGAACATAGCTTATCATATAGAATACGAAGAGAATGATTCAAAAGATATGAAAACCTTGCCAATTCTGCACCAATACCTTATTATGGAAAGCACTGGCTTCTCACAATATGCGCAAGATTTTCTTGCCTCTGTACAATGCAAAAATGAAGTCTACTGCTCCACAAATCCTGATAACCCCAAATTAGATCTACACTAGAATTCTAAGATCCTATTTGTGTATAATTTATCAGAGTCATTTCCACTGTGGTGATATTACCATTGTTTTGTGATGATATACTGTACAAAATGCCATTATCAAGGAATTACATTCTGTGAACAATGAATTCAGTAGCAGTCTGTTAATGCATCACCATTGATTCATTGGATACATTTTCTCTTTGGGTCCTCAAAAGCCTTTGTAAATCCACTCTACAGCAGGGCAAGTAATAGCACAAGCCCTCCAGAGTGGGGTGTGGTTCCTGTCCTGTCCTGCTCTCAGGGGCCAGAGACCAGGCTGTAGGATGTAGGATGGGGCGCAGTTATGGAAACAGCATCAGACTGTGTGAGGAGCCCTTCTCACTCAGAGCAAGTTATTCTTTCCACAGTTTTCACAACAAATCGCTGAGTGAGGACAGCCTGGGAACAGCTGTAAAAATACGGTTTCCTCCCTCAGCAGACAGAATCTGTGCATGTCCGCAGAAAACAGAAGTAGAGTCACAGATGTAGAAAATAAACTTATGGTTACCGGGGGCGGGGGTGGGCAGGGAGATAAATTGGGAGATTGGAATGGACATATACACACTACTATATGTAAAATAGATAATCAGCAAGGACCTGCTGTAGAGCACAGGGAACTCTACTCAATACTCTGTAATGGCCTATATGGGAAAAGAATCTAAAAAAGAGTGGATACATGTATATGTATAACTGATTCACTTTGCTGTATACCTGAAACTAACAACATTGTAAATCAACTATACTCCAATAAAAATTTTTTTTAAAAATGCATTTTTTAGTTGTTTAGGTTTCAAAAGAGCTGTGAGAACAACTGTTGATTACTACCCCACGATGATATTTCAAGACAAGAAGATTTATTTCCAAGCATAACTTGGAGGGATAGGAGAGAAAAAGATGTTACAACTACTACGATGTGTAAAATGAAGAGAACGCATCTGCTTAAAGAACCATCAGGCCCAGAGAAATGACAACATGCTCTTTTGAAGTTTTAAATAACAACATGCTTTTTTTGATTTGTTAAATAACCAAACAAATATAGCTTATGAGCAACAGCAACCTTGCCTCTGGGCATTTCTGAGGAATTAATGAGCAACTGACACAGCCCGGGGCAAAACTCTTCCAGCCTTTCAGAAATCCCCAGGAAAGGCCCTAGGCGGGCCTTGATCATGACTGCTTAATTAATGGTACTTCTCTTACTGGGGAAGACGTTTCTGGGTTTCTGGGGTTCACTAAGACCCAGCAGTCCCTCCCCTGCCCTTCCTGGGCACTCGGAAGACTGCACTTCCCAGCCTTCCTGTAACTAGTTGGGCCACGTGACAAGATGTGGTGAATACAATGGAACTAGAAGCGGCATCTTCATTTCAGGGCTGAATCAGTGAGAGGCCCAAGTGGGAGTGTCCAGTCATTCCTGTGGCCTGCGAAGGCCCGAAGAGCTTGGGGCAGGGGAGCCACAGGATCAACACCGCCCAGCTCCCCGAGTCCCCACATGGACCCGCAGTGGACTCTGTGTGGGTGAGCAATAAACCAGTGTTGTTGTCAAACCACTGAGACCACGGGGTTGTCTGTGACAGCAGTGGAACCTAGCCTACTTACTACTCGAGGTTGAAATTAAAAACACATCACTGCAACAGAAGTACTTCCCCAGCCTCACCCGTTTCTCTTCAGAGTAGGTGAGATACACTCCTTCCCGGAAGCAAGTAGGCTCGGCATCTCAAGAGCCAACTTTTGGGTCAGAGTCAGGTGGAAAAGACACCCAACCCAGATGGAGGAGGTACCAAGCCCATGAAGCCACTGTTGAGCTGAACTGCTAGTTAAATCCTTGGGTTGGCAGGAAGGAAGGGGAGTTTCCACAGAGAAAAGGACATGAACGACCTAAAGTGTCACCTAAAGCAAGTCACTTAGGCCATTAAGACTCAGTTTTATTACAGTAAGTCCCGTACATACGAACGAGTTCCGTTCCAAGAGCGCGTTCGTTAAGTCCAGTTTGTTCGTAAGTCCAACAAAGTTAGCCTAGGTACCCAACTAAGAAAATCGGCTACATAGTACTGTACTGCAATAGGCTTATAATACTTTTCACACAAATAGTACATAAAAAACATACACAAAAAATAAACATTTTTAATCTTACAGTACAGTACCCTGACAAGTACAGCAGTTCAGTACAACAGCTGGCACACAGGGGCTGGCATTGAGGGAACAGGAAAGAAGCGTTACTGACTGGAGTGGGGAGAGGAGGTGGGAGAGGGTAGAGCTGAAGCGTCGTCAGCAACGGGAGACGGAGGGCGAGCTGCAACGTCACTCACGCCTGCCGTTGATGGAACGCACGTGCGCACGTTTGAAAGTTCGCAACTTGAAGGACTGTGTGTAGGGGACTCACTGTATCTGTCAAATGACAGTAACATGATGGCCTCACGCAGCAGACGCTGTGGATCCCCCGCGGCAGTGCCCACTGGCAACCTCCCAAGGCCAGTGTCCGTATCCATCCCTGACAGCTTTCTCTGGGGGCCAGAGCCTGCTCTGCCTTCACCCACAGTGGCCAGACGTGCCAGAGAATTCGCTCCCCCCATGCACCGCTGTCAAACCGACGATCACGAGTCGTCTACACACCTCGGCCCCCTCCCTCTCCCCTGTACACGTTCTGCACTGACTCCAGAGTCCCCCAGGGGGATTAAGCTCTGCTCGTCTACGGCACTACCCACTACTCTGCCTGATAATAAGCCTCTGCCGGGCTGCCTTCCCTTAGCTGTGTCACATGTCACCCCTGTCCTAGGACTGCCTCTTGGATAAACCACTTGCATTGAAATCCTTGTCTCAGGGGATGCCTCTGGGACATTAAAACTCAGAACTCAGCTTAGGGTGTAAGAGGGAGAATGCAAAATAAAACAACACACAAAACGCACAATCCTGTGTCCTGTCTCCAGAAAGTGCTTACTAGATGCTAGCATTTATCACTGTCATCGTTATTTACTATGAACTCTGGGAGGGAATAAGAGAGAGGAAAGGCTCCAATGAAACTGTACAAGCAATGAAGGTCGGCACTGTGGAAAGACGGGGAATGAAGCAGGCCAGGAGCAACTAAATAATTCAGCAGCATCCATCCTGTTTATTGGAAGATATGATAATACACGCTATAGGATCCACCAACTTAGGAGAGAAAACTGGCACACAAAAATGCCCCAGCTCCACGGAGGGCTGGGAGTGGCTGCCAGGACGAATGGCCAGGGTGCGAGGCACACGCTGACTTGATATAAAAGCCGTCACAGGTTCTCAGTAAGTGACACATGCACAGAAAGCTTATGAATAAGAAACACCCAGCGTGAAGGGGACAACCATCAGAGGTCTGCACTGCATTCTCTACAAAATGCGAGGACGTGTCGTAAGTTCCAACCCGACAGCGGTGCCATCGGCCCCAGTTAACTGCCCTGGGGGACCAGCCCGAAGGGCACCAGCCGGTTTGCATGTGGTAACTCAGGAAGCGGCCAGCCCTGAGGACCTGCCGGTCACTTGCATCTCCAGCTCTCCCCCAGCACGTCAGGCCACCCTACCCACACTCCCTGTGCCGCACACGCACTGCACTCCGGCCAGTTGCAGCCGTCTCACCTGCGGGCAGGTTCATGCTCAGGTACGTCAGGTTCAGGTATACCTGACCCGCCCCTCCCACCACCCCCAGAGCCTCCCCCCGGGGTTGCTGTCAGAGAAGCCTGGGGGAGCAGGAGGTCAAGGAGAGCACCTTCCTTCCCGCCCTTTCTGATTTTCCCACCTGGAGTGACAGGGGCCAATGGCAAGGAGAGGGGACCAGCTCTCACCTGCCCAAACCCAGGCTTCGCGCCCAGGCCCGCTCATCAGTACGGAAGCCTCATCTGTAATGACCTACTCGGGGTGGGGTCGCCTTTTCCTCTGGAAGTCCGAAGGAACAAGAGCACAGGTGCACTTACTTTCGGAGACTAAGCATCTTGCTTCACATAAAGTGGGGAGTGTCCTGGCCGCCCCACGTGCCCTGTGCTTCCTCTGCCTCAGAGTGTCTCCCTCTGTCCCCCCGCCAGCCTGTGAGCCTCCTGTGTCCCCAGCACGGGCCTGGCGCACAATCAGTGCTCCCAAATGGCTCAATGAAAGGATGTTAAATAACGAAAAAGTCAGGCAGGCACTGATGTTCCCACATCTAAGAGACGGAGTTAGCCACTCCACCGCTCAGGGTTCTCGTGAGGAGTTAAAAAGAGGCCCAGGTCCCTACGTCAGAGGCCAGTACACAGGAATGCCAGGAGACAGCAGCAACAACAAAGTAGCGGTGCATCCCCTTCAAACATACTGAACACCTTTTCTGTGTATGGCACAAGGGATTCAAATGCAGGAGGCCCTCAGGGAGCCTCAGCCTAGTGGGATATAAAAGACGCACAGCCAACAAAAGCTGTCAACAAAGGAAGCCCTCAGAAGAAGACTGTGTACCTTGGGAAGAGCTTTGCACCCCTGGTTAAGAGGCTTGGACAGTATCTGGCAATATTCTTTTTAAGGGTGGTGACTTGATTGCATCTATTTTAAAAGTAGGATTCTTGAGGCCACGTGGAGCTTGAGGAGAGGGAAGAGGCTGGGACGGTAGAACGATGAGAAGCTCACATCCTGAGGAAGATGAGATTCAGGGCGACTGGAGCAGAGAGGAGGGACCAGATTCAGGGCGTCTGGAGCAGAGAGGAGGGACCAGATTCTAGACCCAGCATCTTGGATCACGAGGCAGAGTGATTACTAACGGGGCTGACGATGCGAACAGGGTCTGGAGAATAGCTCTCAGGTGGCTGGTTCTGTCTTCATGGTAAAGTCTACATTCCTCAGAAGGGAGATGAAAGGCCTTCATAATCCGGGGTCCTCAAAGCCTTCCACTGGCCCCCAGGAGCCCTGGTTAGCCTTCAGGGGGAATTTCTGCAACTCACTTTTGCAATGAGACAGCCTCGGACAGCAGAGCTTCACACACACACCCCCCCCCCACCCCACATACACACCCCCCACACACACCCCCCACACACACCCCCCCCACACACCCCCCCCACACACACCCCCCACACACACACACACACACACACACACCCCTGGATCAACCTATGGGAGTCTGCCCAAAGAACACTGTCCTTCGGATACACCCCTTCCCCAAGGCTCTCAGGAAGGAGACCACCCTGTTGTCCTTTATAAATTCCTTTGGGACGATACAAAAAGGGCTGTGCATGCTCTTAAACTTTTAAGAAACATTTTTTTTCCTCCTAAAAAAATCTTAGGAGGAACTTCAACGTAGAAAACGAGGAACACGGGGGCCACGCCAGATTAAGAGTGTGTGCTGCACACGCCTGAAGCCCCACCCGATGCCACCCAGGAAATCTGCTTTATGCCTGGGGGCCTCTTGGCGCCTTCCCAGGACCCCTGGGCTCTGCAGAACCCCGTAGGAAAGCCCCTGGGCTCCATCAGTCATGCCACTAGCTCAGATGAGGATCACATCTGCGCGGCCCCTCCAGCCAACACCTGTACTGACCTGTGGAAATGGGGCAAAAGCTCCATTACCGAAATTACACTTGAAGCGAACAAAAGCCAGAACGATCTCTTAGGTATGCATGACTAAATTGTTTTCTGTATCAATACAGTACAGTAACTCAGAGGATGCAGAGAAAGTCTAAATTATAGAATATTTTCTTTTAAATTAGTTTCATTCATTTTAACGGCTCAAATGAATTGCTAACGAAGTGGTTCCAAAAAGAGGCCCTGCCAAGGCCACTTCAATAAAAAAAGGAAGTTCAGTGGTAATAGTGACAGCGGTGGTGCCTAAGCCCTTAAAAAGAGTTCGTTCGGGTAAGTAGGCAATAGGTGCCCCTGCAACGCTATCTACAGTCCAAACTGGCTCTCTGTCTCACAGATGGGGCAAGGGGAAGTGTAACCCCAGGCCAGGTGATCGTAAACCCTAAACGTGAGGCTTACGGAGTCCCAGCACAAATTCCAGGAGGACAGAGTCAGAGCTTGCGGTCAGATTACGAAGGAGAGAAGAAAGACGAAGCCCTGACGGGACGGCGTTTCTTGGTTAACGCTGGCCGGTCAACCTGCCTGCACCACCCCAGGAAGGGTCTTGTACTGCCCCCTCCGCCGCCGGCTCGTCCACGGCCCAGCCCTAACGTGGAGGGAGACCGCACAGCGACCTCCCAGGAGAAGGCGAAGCGAACGTTTGCAGAGCCGCGTTGCAACGCCGTGTACAGCAACCGCGCAGGTGACGGCGCCCTCCACCATCTCCCCGAGCCACGCTGGGATCCCGGCGCCCGGAGCCGAGGTGCCGCTCCCCACTAGCTGTCTATTTTCCGTTTGGTAGTGTATACATGCTGCTCTCTTTCGTTCTCGAGGGTGAGTGGCAGCCAGTTACCCGTGTCTTTCCGATCGCCTCCCGGGAGCCTCGTGCGAGTCTGAAGTCTGCGCTCGGGGCCTCCCTCCGCCTCTTCCCAGCAGGATGAACGACCGCCCCGCGGAGGCTTCCTAAGGCGTCCTGCCCCTGCGGCGGAGCTGAAGCCCTCGCGCTGGCCTTGCGCTCAGCCGCCTGCCCTGTGACCTCCTGTCAAGGCTGTGTCAGCTCCCTTCGTGTCGCCTCCACCGGGGGGACGGGTTTTGGGGAAAACCGAACAAGAGGGGGCGTGGGTGGAGCAGCAAACGGCCGTCTGGGAATTTAGCTCAGGTGCTTCTGGGCTGAAAGGATCTGTTTCTCACCGGTCTGCACGTTCTTAAAAAGAACAACAGGGCATTGTCTTAAGATGTCACCACACATCTGTGCGCTGCTGCACTTGTATTTGGATCTTGGCAGCCCCCCGGGGAGGTGGCCGAGCGCACGCAGGGCCGTGTCCCTGCTGCCCTGTGCCTGAGGCCAGCCGGCGGTGCGGCCGACAGCTCGTCACCCGGCCAGGCCCTCCCACCCAGCGGCCGGCGCCACTCCCTCCCCAGTTCTTCACTCGCCCGCCCGCTGCTGCGTGTGGCCGGGCTGCAGCGCTGACCGGCTATTAGGCACTCATTTCTAATAGGGCTAACACTTAACAGTTATTTTTGCCAGAAATGAAGGCCCACCTCACCATCCTGGGGTCGCAGAACACACCCTTCTCTCTGCGAAGCACGGCGAGAATTACGTTCATTAAGATCTTTTCATAATGACACCCTTGCTATCAAAGGGCACGGAGATGATTGACCTTGGCATCTAGGATTAAGGCTGCATTATTTTTCTTGATTACCAGCAGCAGAATAGAAGGGAAATTATAAAGCCATTGAGAGGATTAATACAGCCTTGATCTCTCTCCTGGCTCTTTATCTCAAGTGATTAAAATTCTGCAGGAAAAAAAAAAAATGGTCATGTGGCATACGCCGGCTGCCACAGACAGACACAGTATCAGCTCCGAGCATCAGCTCGCGGTGACAGCCGCGCAAAGGTTAATTATGCATGCCGTATATAGTTTTAATCACTTTAATCAGAGCACTGTTCCGCTACAGACCAGGCTGTAACTTTTCTACAGGCAGGGGAAGCAGTGCAGGCAAGGTGGTGTTCGTGCAGGAAAAAAGAGAAGAAAAAGGGTACATTCACCACAAAAAAGAAAGATAATGCAAAAGCTACTGACTGAACAACAAGATTAAAGCGGGTGTCCATCCTGAACAGGCAGGGAAGGGTGAAGGCAGGCTGGAGGAGCTGGGAGGCGAGGCCGACTTCGAATCTTCTCCGCTCCAGTTGTGAGGCACAGCCTGGCACCTGGTCCAGGAGGCAGGCTATGGCCTCTGCATCCGTCGAGCGCTGCGGCTGCAGGCAAACGGCTGAGCTCCCAGGCCTGCGTTGCTGGCTGTCGCACCATATAATCTCACAGGCACTTCTAATTCCCTGCCACGTTCCCTGATGCAAAGTGCACAATTCCTTATTGTACCTCCACCTTTATCCAAACAATAACGTGTGCTAAACGGTTCACATCTGGTTCCTGGCCAGCGTGCACAGCAATGTACCTTCAATTACACGCTTTTGTGTACCGCCGTGTTCTGCCCTTACAATTTCGTGGTCTGGTTTCACTGTCAAAGAGTAAGAATATTGAGAGCTTTTTCAGTGCTGTGGATAATCTAAAAACCAGGCAAGTTACTACACACGGAATACTGAGAATTAATCGCCCCCAGAGAAGCATAGAGGAGGGGAGACCAATTGGGTACATTCTCTCAAAGAGAAATTATTGACTGTCTGATGTAAAGGTCACAGTTTAAGGAATATGCAGGACAATTATACATTTTTCATTATGGTCACCTGTATTAGAAAATGTTAATAAAAAATTTTTTTTTTCTTGACCTGGGTGGTGATTACACAGGTGTGTTTACTCTGTAATAATTCATTCAGCTGAGATTTTTATACTTTTCTGTATGCATGTTATACTCTTCTATTAAAACAACTTAAATGTCACAGGGCAGCCCTGAGGTTAAGAGAAAAATAATATTTCATCTAGGAGTAGAAATGATGACTATTCCAAGATGAGGAGGCAGGTGACGGGAAGTGACAAAGAGGATCTAGGACACTCTCCCGCCCTCTGACTTCAGGCCTCCCTTTGCTCATCTCTAAAGAGAGACGCTTCTCCAAGATGGAATTGAAGACCCCACTATGATTCCGATGAGTACAGTTTTAATAGTCACTATGACCGAAGGATTTGGTTTGCAGTTAAAAGCTTTTATTTTTTAGATAAGTGAATTTTTAAAAACTTTAATGTGAAAAAATTTTTTTAAAATATACTATTTGATTTTAGGGAGAAAATGTGAAGAAAATGCTCTCATCAAAGAATATAGAAATATTTTATTTTATTCTAAAACTCTCAAATGTGGAGATCTGAATGCTATATATGCTTTAATGGGATGTAACTTACAACAGCCTTTCCAAGTGAATTTGATAATACGTCGCATTTAAAATATGCTTTCCTTCTGTCCAGCAAATCCACTTCTAAAACTGTTTTCTAAGAAAATACCCATATATGTATGAAAAGACATACGTATAAGGGAGATCACTGCAGTTCACTGGAAGTAAGCTAAATGTCCACTGATGGACATTATTCCAAATTTATTTCATTTGGAAAATCCATATAATGACATTCTATGATGATGTTATATACTGACATGGAAACCTGTCTATGACATAGCATTAAGTGAAAAGGAGATTATAAAACATTATATCTCATATAATACCATTCCTGTACACATTTGTATATTTTCAAAAAGAATTTGGAAGGATATAGTGGTTAATTGACAGTGGTTAATTCTCTATGATAGCATACAGGTGATTTTACATTTCTTTTTCTTACTTTTTCTGTATTCTCTCCTTTCTTCATACTTTTATAGCCATAATTAAAATGGGAAAATCACCTAAAGATTCCTAACTGGAAAACAGAGAGAAGCCTCCATCACATATAGTTCACATTTCTGATGGATTAACCACCCCCCAGATGACACAGACGCAGGGCAGGCACAGAAGTAGGAGGCAGCTGAGGAGCATATGCTCTTTACCTCTTTGAGATACCTGACATCTCACAACGTCATAACAGCTGCCATCTGCTGAGGGCCTACTGTGTGCAGGGAGCCACTGTTCCCTCAGTGAATCCTCACAACTGCTCTGCCAGACAGAGAGGACTGTCCCCACATCTGGAAGAAACCAAGGCTCAGAGAGGCTGAGTGCAGGAACAGTAGAGAAGGGGTGATGCCCAGCGGCTTGAGGCCACACTAGCCTAAGGGTTAGGGGCTCTCTGATAGGTCGGGTGACCATTCTGATTAGTCAGACTTCATTCTGATTGGTTAGGATCTGCTCCTGGCTGGAATTTGAATCTAGTTCTTTCTAATTCTGAAGCTGGATCTTTTAACTGTGCCGTTTCATCTATGAACATGCTACCTCTCGATCTAAGAATTAAAATTTATACATAAGACCAATGGGAGGACAGAGAGAGAGGTTATTTACCTTATCCAATAAGTCTTTGTTTTACAGAAAGAACAATGTATAATTTATTTTTACCAATCCCTGTTAATATTAAGATATATTTCAACCCCCCAAAATTGTTTTGGGGACACAGAGTAAAGTATTAAAATGCTAAGGTTTGGTGAATGCAGCTCAGTATCTATATCCCACCTTAGCTACTTCACGTGGAAGCATGGCCACTTATCTTGATTAAAAGTGCCACCATGTCAAAAGAAAGTAAGTATCCATGTCCCTTAAAAAAAAAATCTTTCCTTTGGCCACTGAAGATCTACTACAGCATTGTATTTTGAGTTTTGAAATCCGAAATGTAATCTTTAGTATCTTAAACTTGAAGTATCTTAGGATGTTACGAGTCATCTATTTCACATTTTAAAATTGTAAAAATAACATCCAGAGAAAAAGTAATGTCCTGCAACCAGTTACTAAAAGCATCCATTCTCGTAAATAGAATAAGTGATGATAAGAGGATGATAATCTTGGATTCTTCCTGTCTTAGTTCTATTGAGGCCCCCCAAAATTTAAGTAATGATTCCTTCCATATCCCACGATGTAAGATCTCAAAACCAGACCTGCAACATTGGATGTAAAAAATCTGTTCTGCAACTTTCAGCTGCAGAACCCTGTTTTGCAAATTTGCAACCTAAAGGAGACTGGGGAAAGTAGCCCCAAAAAAGCTGGAGATTAGAAAAAAATTTTGGAGAAAGTTATCAGAATGCTGGGAATCTAACCTTTATCCCAGTTCACCTCAAGTCAAGCGACTGGGGCTGCAGCAGACCCCTGGCAGAGTTTGGTTATGTGTCCCTGGCAATTTGAGGGTAAACAACAAGCTGGTGTCCAACTCACACCAGACCAGGCAAAAGGACTGGAGAAAGTGCCTACAGTACAAGAGCCGCCCCTGGGAATGTAACTACCCTCCCACCCATGGCAGTGTGGAAGTTTCCCATGGATCGTGTATGAGCCAGTTTGGCATCGTCTTGGACCTTGCCCAAGAGAACTGCCTGGAAAGTGAAAGAAGGTAGCACCTGGTACCTAGGGGCTAAGGAAGGGAACATAAGGACCTGCAGGCTGGAGGAGGTGCATTCTTCCATATTAAGGGATCTGTAGCTGAAGATTCCCAGCATGAACTGGTCTCAGGATTCACAAGGGCTCTCACGGGAGAACTTCGCTTTTAAACACCTATGCACGTTCAAGAAAGTACTAGTCAAATACGAACTTTCCTGCATCCTCTTTACATCCCTTCCCCGACCCAACCTCTAGTCAATCTTTCCTTCCTCTGTCCGCAAGTCTGCAGACGGGGAGGGCTGAGCTAGCTGGGAGACAGAGAGAGGAGAAACAGAAGTGGGGAAACGGGAGAAGCCAGCCACGAGCCCCTTCCCCGCTGCAGGCTGCCTGTTCCACACAAGCCTGAAGAGAGCAGGGGGAACGAACAGCTTCCCGAGCCTCTCCTGTGTGTTCTGTCAGTGTAGTTTCTGAACTGGGGATTATGTGGGGTATTAAAGGGAGTGAAGGAGTGTTTGTTTTTCTGAGAGTGACTTGGAAGGTAAACGGTAGAGACGGGATATAGTGCAACTCTGGTGTCAGCTTCTACATGTAGAGAGCACCACCTCCACGATTAGAACAGAAAAATGCTGCACAAAGCGCAAACCAATGCCTCTTCTTGGAACTGCCGGAGAACGGAAGCTGCAGGGCCCTGTGAACCTGGGGCTCAGGGCTGTGGCCCTAACAGGCGTTCCTGTTCCTCCCCTATGCGCCATGCTGGCCTGACATGTGTTTCTGTCTCTCCCCCAGAGGCAGAGCCCCCCACCCGACTAGGTTCCACAGTGTTCTCCTGCTACACTTTTGTTGCTCTTTCACGTGACTCGTGAATCGTAAGGCTTTTGTTTTTCAGGGGGATTAGAGGAGATGGGTACGGGCAGCATTGATGGCGACTGCCATTTGCCCCTTCCGGCTGCTGTAGGTTTCCACCAGTGCCTAAAGGCTGCGGTTGTGCTGTCCTTCCCCCTGCAGGTGAGGGGTTTTGTTCCTGAGGGAACAGAAGAGATGGGTCTGGGCAGAGTTTCAGCAGCGGCTGCTGTTCTTCTCCCCCAGCCAGCCCCAGGAGGGGAGCTTTCTTAAGACTCCCGTCGACCTTCCCTGTGAGCGCCCTGTAGGGCTCTGGAGGAAGCTCTGCACTAGGCTATGAGTGCCTGCACGCCCGTGGCCCTTAGGGCTGCACAGTCACACCAGCCCACACTTGACCTTAGACAATTTATTACAACTTGCAGCTGAATCTTCCTGTGGGCTTCAGTCCTGCCCAGTGGCGTCTGTCCCAGGTAAGCAATGCAATGCTCAGGTCCTGTTTCTCCCTGGAGGTGCCTATCTCTTTCTAGATTTGGAGTTAGTTGTTTTCCCTGCAGCTTCAGTTCTCTGGAACTTGAATACACACAAAGAAATAAATGAAGGTAAATTAAAATACTTTTCTTTCTTTAAAATTAATTAATTAATTGAATAATTTTGGCTGCGTTGGGTCTTCATTGCTGCACATGGGCTTTCTCTAGTTGGGCGAGCGGGGGCTACTCTTCGTTGCGGTGCGTGGGCTTCTCATTGCGGTGGCTTCTCTTGTTGTGGAGCACTGGCTCTAGGCATGCGGGCTTCAGTAGTTGTGGCTCGCAGGTTCTAGAGCACGGGCTCAGTAGTTGTGGCACGTGGGCTCAGTAGTTGTGGCTTGCGGGCTCTAGAGTGCAGGCTCAGTAGTTGTGGCTCACGGGCTAAGTTGCTCCGCAGCATGTGGGATCTTCCTGGACCAGGGCTTGAACCTGTGTCCCCTGAATTGGCAGGTGGATTCTTAACCACTGTGCCACCAGGGAAGTCCTAAAATACTTTTCTTATTTTTAAATTATGTAAAAGACTACTGACTGTTTAAAGCTGTAATGGTAAGAATGTATTGTGTGTTGATAGCATATTTAAAAGTAATATTATGATGATAATAGTAAAAGAGATGAGAGGGAAGAATTGGCAATATACTGTCAAAAGATCTTTATACTATACATGAAACAGTATAAGACCATTTGAAGGTAGATTCAAATTATTTTAAAATGTATATTATAAACTCTTTAGCAGTCATGATAAGAGTTTTCAGAAAAGAGGTACAGAGTTCAATGAAACCAAAAGTTGTTTTTTAAAAAATATATATAAAAAAAGTAATAAACGTCTAGGCAGGATGATTGAGAAAAGAGAGAAGACACAAATTACAAATACTGAAAAGAGAGAGGGAACATTACTATTGACACCATATATACTAAAAAGATAATAAAGAAATACCACAAACAATTCTACACCAATAAATTTGATAACTCAGATGACAAGGACTAACTCCTTGAAAGAAACAAGTTACCAAAACTCACTCAAGAAGAAAAACATAACCTGAATAGTCATATATATCTATTTTTTTATGCTTATCATATTAATTTCATTTAAAACTTAAAACAAAGCGTACTTCAAAACACGGCATGGCATATTATCACAAATAAAGGTGGACATTTTATGATGACAAAAGTATTAATTCATCAAAAAAGTCATATATGTATTAACAAAATTATATTTGTAGTTGAAACATTTAAAAATAAAATGAAACAAAATGCCAGTCCCAGATAGTACCAGTGGTGAAATCTTCCAAACACACCAACTCTACAGAAAACAGAAGAGAAGGGAATACTTCTCAACTCATTTTATGAGGCCAGCATTACCCTAATACCAAAGCTAGATAAACACATTACAAGCAAAGAAAACTACAGATGAATACCCTTCATGAATATAGATGTATATATTCTCAACAAAATATTAAAAATTTGAATACAGGAATATAAAAAGTGTACAAAAGAAACATACATCATTACCAAGTGGAGTTTATCCCAGGACTGGAAGGTGGGTTCAATGTTGAAAAAAAACAATCAATGTAATTCATCTTATTAACAGATTAGATAAGAAAAACCATATGAACATCTCAATAGATGCAGAAAAAAAGAATTTAATAAAATTCAACATTCATTCATGATAAAACTCTCAACAAATGGTAAAAAAAAAAAAAAAAAAAAAAAAGGAAAGTTTCTTAACCAAACATAGGATATCCACAAAAAACCTACAGCTAACATCATACTTAACAGAGAAAGACTGAGGACTTTTAAGGTCAGGAATAAGGAAGGGATGTCTTCTCCACCACTCCTATTCAACAGCCTATTCAATCCTAACCTATACAAGAAGGCAAGAAAAGGATATAATACAGATTGAAGAGAAGGAGAGAAAACTGTCTCTATTTACAAATGAGATGACTTGTCTATGTGGAAACTCTTAAAGAATTTATGAAAAAGCTCCTAGAATAAGTGAGTTTCACAAGATGACAAGGTACCAGATCAATTTATGAAAGTCAATTGTATGCCTGTATATTAGCAATAAACAATGAGAATTTGTGGGAAAAAAAGAACCCACCATTTACCCTAGTACCAAAAACAAACAAAAAAGAAAAGAAATACATAGGTATAAATCTAACAAAATTTGTGCAGGATCTGTATGCTAAAAGCTATAAAACACTGATGCAGGGAATCGAAGAAGACCTAGATAAATGGAGAGGTACACCATATTCATGGAAGATCAATGTGGTGAAGATGTCGAATTCTCTCAAGTTTGACCTATAGATTCAATTCAATACCAAATAATCTCTTCAAAATACCTGACCCTTCCAAAATGTCAGGGTCATGAAAAACAAGGAAAGAATGAGAAACTTTTACAGATTGGAGAATAAGGAGACATAACAACTAAATGTAACATGACAGCCTGGAGTGGATACTGCAACAGAAAAAGGACCTAAGTGGGAAAACAGGTAAAATCTGAATAAACTCTGTAGGTTAGTTAATGGTACTGTACTAATGTCAATTTCTTAGTCTTGATAAATGTATTATGGTTACAAAAAATGTTAATGTTATGGGAAACTAGATGAAATGTATACAAAACTTTCTGTACTAACTATGTAATTCCTCTATAAATCTAATATTATTTAAAATTAAAAGTTTACTTTCTTTTAAAAAAAGGTAATAGCACCTGCTGGAGATTTCCCCCAAGGGGTCAGGGAAAGACTGGTCTAAGGAGAATGTCTTGAAATGACAGTGAGAGACAAGAATTAAAGATATTTATTTAAAAGCTGTTGCATCTTTCTATGTCCAACCTGTTCAGTGTAACAGTTACGCCCTCACTGAGCACTTATTTTGTTCCTGATAGCTGTCAACTTCTTCCCCCAGAGACTGGCACATAAGGTCAGCTGCCTTAGCTTAAGCGGGGCAAAGAGCTGTAAAAGTGAGAAGTGGCCATTAATTGATATATTAGAATAAATTTATAGAATAAGAGAGTTAAGTTTAACATATCAAAAACTCATAGAAACTCTGGCCTCTAGATTGTAATATCTTTATGGAATCTTCAAAGCAAAGCATTATACGGCTTTACATAAACTTTTCTGAGTGCTGACAAAGGCTCTGTATTAAAGAATAATGCATTTTTAAATGCCCTCTATTATTTTGATCTTTTTTACTTCTAATGACACAACGACAGAATGTACTCCATTTACACTGAAGCTTTCACGTTACACTCAGATGGATGATCCAGAATAAATCCATGAGACACTTAAGTTGTAATACTCAGGGAATGTTAAATATCAGATGGCATTTCTTTCAAATAAAATTATTTAAACAGCATTTTCTCCTTCTACCCTGCGGGACCAAAGGAATCCATGTATGATTTGTTAACGGTTGCATGTGATGCGCTATGGTAGCTTCTGGTCTGAACTGTCCATGTGAGCCCTTCTCCCTTCTGCTGGGCAGCATGGCACTCCCACGCCCAGGTGACTGCCCGAGACAGCCCACGTCCTCCTCTTGGTAAGGTCTCAAAATCCTCAATTTCAAAGAGTCAAAAGCAGCGTGCCTACATCTTCTCATAGGCAAGGAAAACGCACCTGGCCTGTGGAGTGTGGAGCATGCAGGAGAAGGAGGAGGAGTTATCCAGGAGAGGAGATGGGACTTTGAAAAGCTCAGAGCCCCACTTCCCTCTGGGCTTTGCTCCCCCGGTGGAAATCTTAGAGAAATGAAAAATGCAGCTGTGCCAAAATGCACACCGTGTTAGTTCCCACTTATGTTTTTTAAAGAAATCTTCAACTGACAATGCTCTGCAGCCAATCAGAATCCCCTATAAGAACCACCAGAGTTAGCTTTGGTTTTCCCCAACGAGAAATGTCAATCAACCTCATATTTCCCTTCTGTATTACTGCCTTTCGACAATGTAATACAGTAATTTACATTTTCTTGAACAGACCAATGATACTGTACACATCATTTATTCATCTCAGGATATTAGGCAACAAAAGCAAGCAATGTAGATGTTTCTCACTCTGAAGGCTAAAAGGATACCTTTTTTATAAACAGTAGCTCTTGAACATACATTAACAGAAATGTTTGCAATTTAACTTCTGTTATGGAGAAAAAGGTATATGCTATACTACATGTAACTTATGTGCCCTTAGAGGTGCCCTTAGTTTCTGAAGAAACAGAATAAACAAGAGTATAGATTTATATTCATGCTAATTCTAAAATTAGAATGAAAGTCCAAGCTGTTTATCATGGTAGAATGCAGTATTAAAATACTGGTAAATTCTTGTGGAAGAAAAGTATAGAGGAAAGAACAGGGTTTGACCAGAGTAGCAGAGCATATTACATCACCTGGTTGTGAAGACTTCCACATACTTTATTTCATCTAATAGTAATGCAAATTGTGTTTTCCACAAAAAGAGCAAATTTATTAACCAGATGTCACCCAGTCTGTAAAGCCAACTTTGATAAGGTGGCTTTCTTTTCCTATTTCTTTTTTAATAAAGTCTAGTTCCCCTGTACAGACAGTTTTAATCTCATTATATCAAGGGCCTTCTTGATGGTATTTAATAACCACAGTGCTTCCCTGAGACAAATCTCCTTGCTCAGATGAGACCAGTCACTGAAATAAACCAAGCAGTGTATTTTCTTCAGAATCAATGATTGGTGACAGGTTTGTTTATTGTTCATTAATAAACAATAAACGATAACATTCCTAGTGGGTAGTTGTCAGGTCACTTGATTACATTTCCTTCCAATTTATAAGGCTGACCTATGACTTATCAGTTTGGGCATTTCTTCTAAACTTCACACACCACAGAGTTGCAATCCTTCGTCATGGAAGCTAATGACAGAATTAACATTCTGCTAAACATTCAAACCAAAATGACTCTCGAGTTATGAAATAGGGTTTTTATGAGACATTTTATGTAATCTGTGAACTTGGATCATCTCTGGGAAGATATAAAGGATAAGTAATGGTCGCCAGAAAGCATTTATCTCTTCCATGAAAGAAAAACAAACACAAAAGAGAACACACAGTGCAGTGGAAAACCATGAACAGCCAATAGATGATAGCTAAGAAATAAAACACACCATTATTTCCGAAGAAAATTCTGATTATAAAGACCCCACTATCTCAAAGCTGGAAAATAACCTAGAGATCCAAAAGTGTATCTTAAGGGTTTTCTTTAACATGTTTTAATCAAAAGGACCTACGTTTTCATATATCTTCACACCAAAATAATCAAAGTCTAATTTCTGAACGTGATTGGGGAAAATATGTTTTCAATTAAGAGTTCAATTTTTTTTCTCTCCTGTGTTCAAGGCCCTTTTTTTCCCTTCAGCCAGTTTGAGCTCATCTCCTCAGACTGATCAACCAAGACCAATTCTTATTTCATCTTAATCCAACACAATAAAATCACCAAACATGGTTTTTCTGTGTTTGGTTGAACCTTAATTTCCCTTAGTTCTCATGTCATCACTTGGAGAAGTAGGACGTTTCCATCAGTGCCAGGGATGAAAACCCACTTACAACAGCCAGCTCTACAATCTCCCACTGTTCCTCGTTAATTCGCCAGGAGGGCAGAGGAAAGGGGATGGCTGCGTCCTCCAGCCTGAACCCTTCAGGGAACCCACAGCCTCGCCACCACACTGGCCACTGAGCTGAGTGCTGTGGACTCAAGGCCGTTCACTCTCTTGGCAACCCAGCTCCCATGACCAATGGGGTCAAATTCCAGCTCTTCAGCTGGGAAACTGAGTCCTTCACAGTGGGTCCCAATCCTTTCTCTCACACTGTTTCTCCATCGTCACTGCCCTTAAAACGCATCATGTGGTTCCTACGCAGGGGACGGTATGCTTCCTCACTCTAACCAGCTTGGTTTCTGCATGCCCCCGGTCTCTCTCCTGCACTCATCTGTGGTCCATGGATTCTGGGTGGGAGGTGCGGGGCGTCCATAAGCTCCCTGGGATCGCGTGAACCGTTGTGTGAGCGGGCGCGTTGTTTCCGAGAGCTGGTCAGCAGCGTTCACCATCTCACACTACACTCCCCCTTGGCAGTGACGCTCCAGCTACTCTGGCCTCCTTCTCCTAAACCTAACAAATCCCTTCCTTCCTAAACCTTCTGTGCTTGTTCTGTGCCCCTTTCATCATTCAGAGCACACATCAGCCTCTGGAAGGGCTGCAGAGAGGCACCTATTTGCTGTCTGTCTTCCCCTCGGAATGGGGCTCATCAGAGCAGGGTCACCACTGAACTCCCAGAGCCTGGAACAGGTCTAGGCAGAGAGAGAGAGAGACAGGACCAATCGATATTTGCTGAATTAATGAATATGTGAGTGAATCAGCCTTTCGAAGTGGTTTGAGACCTAACAGAGGTTCTGACGGGGCTGTGCTAGATGAGGGCAATCAGCTTCCCAATAATCAAAAGGGCTCACGTCATTCACTGTAAACTATCTGACTCAACTAATAACGTACAATCATGATGTTCTATTCCCTTTGCCTTCGGCTCTGTTACTGTGGTCCCCTTTCCTTTCAGGCAGGTATCAAATCTCCTTTCAGGTGTATACAGTGCCGTGTTCACTGCTCTTCTCTTTGTTTTTCCAAATGCATATTTAAAGCTTGTTCACTTAGGACTGCAAAGGCTTCCTTTCTCTGTGAACCTCAAAATACTTTCTGGAAAGACATTAGTGGTAGGGATCTTGGGCTGTATGTGGGTTACACAGAAGAAAACCCATAAAACTGATGTGTTGAGAACTGAGGTGACTAGTCACCTCGCTTCTAGCTGGGGGCTGTTCCATCATTTCTTCATGCAGACAGAATTTTGGTAAATGGCACATCACATGTAAAAAAAATTTCTGAGCCTGTGGTCATACTACTACCACCTTCCAACATCCCTTCAAAGGGAGAAGGATGAACTGCCCTTCCCCATTCTCTCTCTTTGTCAGACTCACTCTCTTAAGGCTAATTCCAGCCTCCCTTTGTCAGGAGGCTCTGTCTACCCAAACACCCACTTTCACCCCTCTTTTTCCTCCCCTCTCACTCTGCCCGCTTCACAGTGGCTCCAACATGGCTTCCTGTAAATCTCATCTCCTTGGACATACTTCACTCTCCAAGACCAGCACCCAGGGTATATTCTTTCTATTCCTGTCTGATGTCTAGGGGAAGGGGTTTGAATGATGGAAAGCTGAATAAATGTCTGGAAAACGCTAGCAACCCCAGCAGCAGGAGATGAAGTTCAAGTAGGAGCAAAGGAGACTGCTAAATTTGGAGGGTTCCTTCTGGGGAAAATGCTTCTTGCTCACTTCCGCTTCCTTGTTTGTAGAGAGACGTCTACTCCTGATCTCTTCCTCTGTCTCTTTCTGCCCTGTCCTTCCTTCCCTCACTGGGGAGACGTGTGACTTAGCTAATTAGTGGATTTGGGAAAAACACATAGACAGGGTGTGCTCAGCTTAGTTTCCCCTCTTCTTCTTTCCTAGGCAGGCTACCCAGCCCGCAGAAGGTGCACCTGCCCTGCTCCTTCCTGCTCCTCCTGGAGCTGCACGCGTGCTGCCCAGGGCCGCCCAGGACTGAGTGGCTAAATTCAACTCTGGTTTTGGTGTTAGCAAACCCACTTTCCTGCAGATCCCAGCCACGCCTCCAAAATCTGCTTTATTAGTCATAAAGATACTATTTTAACCTCCTATCTGCCTTCCCCTTTTGTCTTATTCCATAGGTTGAGAACTCAGGCAGGAAAGAGGGGTTATTGTTTATTGGGCTCCTCAAACCATCACAGATGTTAGCGTATTATTTACTCTCTCTCCCTCCCCAAATGCTTCTAAAATGACAGCAAAAGATTTTTTAAAAATTATTGTTCTCTAAGTACCAGGCAAACAGAAGAGGCGATACAACACATTCTTGGAAGAAAAGAACTGATGGCAAGTTACAACTCAAGTGCCTGTTTAAAAAGATACCTTTAAAAAGTGAATACTGTAGAACCCAGAAAAAGAGGTAGGACCTGGAGGCTGCAGGTGTCACAGAAAGTTTGGTTGAGTTTAAGGGTGCAAATGGAGAATTGTTGCCTATCTCTATACAGAGCTTTTGGAGCCCCTCCCCAAATTTTACCTAAAAAGAATATCATTTTCTGTGTGTGAAAATATTAGAAGTAAGCCCATTCCAGACACAGCTGTACTAAAAATGGGCCAGCCCACTGCTTCACACCCATTAGAATGTCTACTGGGATACAAAACAAAACAGAAAAGAAGTGTTGGCAAGGATGTGGAGAAACTGCATCCTTTGGGCGTTGCTGTTGGTAACGTGATGTGGTGCAGCCACTGTGGAGGACAAGATGGCATTCCTCAAAAAGTTAAACATAGAATTATCATATGATTCAGAAATTCCATTCCTTGGTATATGACCAAAAGAACTGAAAGCAGAGACTTGAGCAGACATTTGCACATCCATGTTGATAGCAGCATTATTCACAGTAGCCAAAAGGTGAAAACAATCCGGGTGTCCATTGACGGATGAATGGATAAACAAAATGTGGTCCACCCATACACTCGAATGTTAATCAGCCTTGAAAAGGAAGGAAATTCTCACACCTGCTACAACGTGGATGAAGCTTGAAAACATTATGCTAAAAAGCAAAAGAAGTCTAACACAAAAGGACAAATATTGTATAATTCCACGTAGATGAGGTACCTGAAGTAACCCAGTTCACAGAGACAGAAAGTGGAAGAGAAGTTATGGGTGGAGGGAATAACAGGAGTTATTGTGTAATGGGTACAAAGTTTCAGTTTGGGAAGATGGGAAAGCTCTGGAAATGGATAGTGGTGATGGTTGCACAACAATGTGAATATACCCAATGCCACTAATTGCACACTCAAAACTGGTTAAAATGGTAAATTTTATGTTATGCGTACTTTATCACAATTTTTAACAAAAGGACCTGCTGGCCATGGGGTGCCGAAAGGGGCACTAAGACATCGATGGAAATGTTGAGAAAAGTTTCTACCAGAACTTCTCTCAGAGGAAGTTGTCTGATAAGTGCACTGATGCGAGAGGCAAGGCGCCCTGGAGACGAGCAGGAGTGATACTATCTACTCCCTGCGTTCCTCCTAAGGTGTCTGGGTCACACTGCCAAGGGGAACATTCTAGTTTGAGACGGAGGTGAATGGTTGAGAATGACAATGAATTGGCCGGACGTTCTCACCAGCACTTCCCTGCCCCACCCCCAAGGAGCTCTGGAATACGGAGCTAAGAGAAGATGCCCCAAAGGAGCCACCAGTATCTCAAATCCTAGTTTTGTCAGAAAAAGGATGACATTTCTGGTAAATACAAGGAAGAGACTAAATGAAAGTCGCTGATTATCCAAGCTTTACCTAACAAATAATTCAGGTGACCACATTTTCCAAATCGAGAATTAGGAAGTATCTGAGAAAGGAATCTCTGATTCGTAAATATGGGGGAAAGAAGTCTGATAAGGTCACAAAAGTTACCTTTAGTTATATATTTAACACATAGCCTTTACTGAAAAGAATAAATTGTCAAAAATTATTCTATTCTAAAAAGACACGGCTGCTATATCATAGCAACACAGACTGAGACTGCACTACCCTGCGAACGCTGTCTCAATCAGGGGTTCTCGATCTTGGCTGCAGACTGGAAATACCTGGGGAGATTTAAAAAGTGCCTATGCCTGGCGTCCTGCCCTCACATTCTGACGGCATAGGTCTGGGTGGGTTCTGGGACTTTCCAAAGCTCCCCATGTTATTCTAATACGCAGACGACAGCTGAGCGCTTGTCTAAATAAAGGAAACCAATTTCCTAATCATTGCGTAAGCAGATAGATCTGCAGATGTAGTCATTCAAATGAGATGTCTGTGCAGGAAACTCCCACCACCATTGGCAAGGAGTTTTTGGAAACTTGCTCTCAAAAATGTTTATACAAAGCAATACCCAGGAGCCTTTGTTTTGTGCTGAGTCACTAAATAAAGCTGAGAGTTTGAGTCTCCTGGATGCCAAGTCAATCCTCACTCCCAGGAGGTCTGCATGAAGGAGCGTCTGTAACCACAGTGAGGTTCCTGTACCCCAGCAGCTGCTGGGATTGTTTTCCACAGAAGATACCCACCTTTACACTGGGACGGATAAACACAAACCCTTCTAATGCAGTAATCAGGACAGATAATTGCACCCTCGTAATTGTTTTCTTTTTTCAGCTTAGGTTCACTTTGATGGGAGACGGTAAAATTAGTCCACAAGCCATGTGAAGTTTGCTTCTTTGCTGATTAAAGCCTTAATTGATTCAGAATGTTTTACAGATCAATCTCTGTGAATTATTTCAGGCACATGAAGGCACCTTATGAAAAAGCGTTAGCCCCAAATAAGGTTTTGAACGAGCACCAAGTTAACAGACAGCCCTTCTGGTGAAGACATTCAAGTTCTCCATGGGATGGAAATGAGTCTTGCTTTCTCCCATTTGTGTTCAAATTACTCATTCCATTTCTTTTGGTGGCACCCAAGCGGCAGGGGGCCAACTAAAACTCTTCAGCTTGAAGCACACAAGCACTCCCCAAACCCAAAAACGCCTGTGTGGTATTACTACCCCCTTGTAAGCACAGGAGCAACGACGACGTACAGGAGACGCTCCGATTTTACAAAGACATCAAAGAAAACAATGGGTAGATTCCATTTAAACAAACAAACAAAAAATGACTTAAGTAGCTAGTGGAAAGACATTTAATCAGTATTCTTTCCTGATCCTTATGCAGGGTGCTGCCTTGACCTTTATGCATAACACGGCACACTGGACACACAGAGGGTGCTTAACCAGCCCCGTCAGGACTGTTTCCAGTTTATACCAGTACAAACATCCTCCTGTGTACTTCCTTGTGATCACGAGCAAGTATCTCTCAGAGCAGTGAAAAGAAGGGTTACAGAGCAGGGGCTTAGTCATTTTAACAGATATCAGCACCCTCCTCTCCAAAATGGCTATCTTAACTTATACATTAGTTAACAGCATTTGTAAAATTCCATTATACCACACCCTGCTCAACACTGGATACTATCAAATTTTTCAAACGTTCGGCAATTTGATGAGTGAAAACTTATATTTTGTTTTCATTTGGATTTCCTAAATTAAAAGTGAGCTTGCCCATGTTT
Organism: Balaenoptera musculus; assembly: GCF_009873245.2. Lineage (NCBI taxonomy): Eukaryota > Metazoa > Chordata > Mammalia > Artiodactyla > Balaenopteridae > Balaenoptera > Balaenoptera musculus. The sequence continues at coordinate 85,591,749 of NC_045799.1, forward strand.
TCCTAAGTTTACTGGCAATATATATTCATTTTCTCCCAACTGCCTTGTCATATGCTTTGTCCATTCTTTCCACAGAGTTGTCTTTTTTTTAAAATATTGATTACCTCTAGAATATTAGGCCTTCGTAGATTAACTATGTTGCAAACATTTTCTTCCAGTCTGTCTCTTGTCTCTTAACTTTGTTTATAGGGCCCTTTGTTACAAAGAGATTTTAAATTTTGATGCAATAAAATATTTTATCCGTTCTCTTATTGCTTTAAGTTTTTGGCTCTTATAACGGCCTTCCCTACACCAACATTTCCTAAGGCTTTAACAGTTTTATATTTTACCTCTATGTGTTTGGTCAATTTGGAATTTTGATAAGTACAGTGTAAGACGTGTCATGGCCACTGTGGTTGACTCATCAATGCTGATTCGACCCCTGGAAATCGGTCCAAGCCAATGAGCTCTCCCCTGGCGGCTGTAATTGCAGTTGACTGAATGAGACAAAAGGGAAGGAATTTTCATGGTGTGACTCTCTTTCTCTCCTGATAATGTAACAAGGAAGCATGAAGCCCAAACTGCCACCAGCAGTCACCCTGCAACTTCAAGGAAAACCAAATGTGGGATGAAGGTGATGCTGAGGATGCTGAGGAAGGCAGGAGGAATCTGGGGCCCTGATGACATCATGGGCCACACCGGGCACTGCTCTGCCTTCGGACTTCACATGGGATAATAAATCACCTAACTGTTAAAAACCCGTTTGAGCTGAGATTTTTCTGCTCCCTGAAGTCCAAAGTAACCTGACTGATTAGTGGATTTCACCACATAAGAGTGCCACTACCCTGAAGACACCATAAGTAAAGGTCCTGGAAAATGAGTCACCACAAGGAAAAGCCACCTTGGAAGGAGACTTCTAGCCCAGGACCTAGCTGACCACGTGTGGGCCAGAGATAAATCCTCTAGCTGAGTCCTTCCCCAGTTCATAAGCCACAAAATCATGAGCAAAAGAGAGAGAGAGGGAGAGAGAGAGAGAGAGAGAGAGAGAGAGAGAGAGGGAGAGGGAGGGAGGGAGGGAGGGAGAAGGAGAAAATGGTTGTATTTAGCAAGTAAATTTGGGGGGAGTTGTTAAACTAGATAACCAAAAATAGTACATTTGTTCATTCTTGCTCCAATATTGAAAATTTATTACTTTATCTTTATGATATGCCTTGAGACTCCAGGGAAAAATTTTCCTCTTTTTTAGTCCTTATAAAACTTGTGTTTTGAACTTCCATTTCCAGAAGATGGCATAGACATAATTTTCATTGTTCCTCCACTTAAGCACAACTAACCCCTCTGGGTTTTATATATAAAGCAAACATAAGACTCTGAAAGGTGGGTGAAACGAACCTTAGGACATTTTTCTACATTCTGTCCCAATCCTCCCTCTCCTGAGAAAGCCATGGTTAATAAACAGTTCAATGTGATTCTTTTTTGTATGTTTTTCAATTGAATTAGCTGTATATTCGTGTACTAATAAAATGTATAAAGTATTGTTTTGTGTTTTCTAATGAAGTGGTATCATACTATATGTATTGTTCTGAAACTTTCTTTTTTCCCACAGAGAAATATGTTTTGGGGGTCTAGCTATACTCATATGCACAAATCTACCTCATTATCCTTAACTGATCCATTGCATTCCACAGTACGAATATACTAAGATTTATTAAGTCATTTCCTCATTGAAGGCTTACATATTAATTCTAAAATCAACTTGATATGTTTCATGATTGTAATGAATTTATAAATTTGAGGACAGTTGATATCTTCACATAATTGAGTCTTTCCATCCATGAACATGGTACATAACTCCATTTGTTCCTATTTTTAGAATCTTCAGTAAAGTTCTACAGATTCTTGTGTATTTTTTATTGGGTTTATTCAAAATATTTAAAAGTTTAGCCTGCTATAGCGAATGGTATATGTTAATTTTTATTACATTTCTATGATATTTTTCTACGTAGTTACTCCCAATGAACAGAAAAACTGTTAATTTTTTCCATGTTGATCTTGTATCCAGCCATCTTTCAGAACTCTCCTATAAATCCTAATAGTCAATTGATTACCTCAGATTTTCTGTGTAAGCAATTACATTGCCTGAAATGATACTTTGACCTCTTTCCAATATCTATAACTCTTTTCTCCCTCCCTTCATCTCTCTCCCTCCATTTCTCTCTCTCTCTGGTCTTATTTCATTTACTGTGCCCTTAGTATTGATATAATGTAACAGTGGGCATCCTTGTCCAGATGCAGACTTTAAACCCAAAGTTTCTCATAATATACCAGTAGGTTGTTTCTAGTAGATTTTTGTTAGATACATTTTATTTTGTTGATTAAAGAAAGAACTCTGGTTTTAGTAATTTTGATCATTAAGAAAGTTTAAATCTGCATATCAATCATTTAAAAATATTTTCTTTTTCTATTCCCAGTTGGCTAAGAATACTTTTTACAGTGAATGGGAGCTGAATTTTTTTCATAGTGTAATTCTAAACCTTCTTTACATTTTTATATTCTTACATCACTACTTGGTGATGGTATATTAACTGTGATTGTCATAATGTCTGGGTAGATGCTTCCCTTTTCAACATGAAATATCCCCCTTTGTCCTTTATAATACAATTTGCCTTGAATTCTAATTTATCTAATATCTCATATATTCTAATTAATATTGCTAAACTTAATTGACTATGGTTAACATTTGTCTGATATGTTTTTATATTTTTTATCTTAAGCTTCTTAACATTATTTGAGAAAATAGTTCCTGTAAGTAGCACACAATTTAACTGTTTTTTCAAAACCCAATCTGAAAGGCTCTGTCTTTTATAACAGGTGGGTCTAAATTAGTCACATTTACTGAGATTACTAATCTTTGGACTAATCCTGATATTTTACATATTTATTTTGCCATGATTCTTAGTTGTTTGTTTTTTAAAAAAAGTTCTCTTTTCTGTCCTTTCCTGGATTGATCCAACTGATTCCAGTATTTTTTTCTCCTGGTAACGCTATGCATTCAATTTCTATTCTTCTAGTGACTGTCCTTAAAATTTTAACATTTACTTAAACTTACTTTTTCCTTATATCTAGACTAAATCAGTAAGAATCTCCTCCTCATGAACAAGATTAAAGAATTATTATACTTCTTCTTTATTTCTCCCCGACTCCATCTTGCTTCTGGGGCCCAAACTCCCAATACCTCTCAGTGTTGATAACTCTTAGAATCTTAGTTCTATGTTGATAGTATCAACAATAAACATTATTTAGACTTAAGATTTGGGAAATTCTTTATTCATTATTACTTCATTTGTATATAGTTTTCTTCCTGCTGGAGTATATCCTTTATTAATTCTTTCATAGTCTGTGTAGGTGGGGAATTTCTGAGACCTTGAATGTTTGCAATGTCTTTTTATTTTGACAGTTAAAAGACAGTATAGAGTTCTACAGTCAAAGTTATTTTCCCTCAGGACCTTGACTAGAAGTATTTTATTTTTCTTTATGGGATATTTTAGGATATTGTGTTGGGAGGTTTGTCTGTTTGTTTCTGTTTTTATTGGCACCCAATGACTCCTTTGTCTTTCTACAGTTATGAAAGTTCCCTAAGATTTCTTTACACATAACTACACCGAATTATCTTATTATAAAACTCCTGTTATTGAATAAATGCTGGCTCTATCTTCTATAACCATTAACTCCCACCCCCCACCCAATATCTCATAGTTTGTTTTTGATATATTCTAGGAGGGTCCTTAAGCTTGTTTTCCAGTTGTGTTCATTTTTTTCTTCAGTCTATTGAATTTTTATTTCAGCAGTCAATCTTTACTTTCCAGGATCTCTAGTTTTTTACTGATGAAAATTTTCTTGTATCTTTCCCAAAGTAATACATCTATCTTCTTTTTCACTTGTTCTCTTCAATGTTTCCTTGCATAAATATCCTTTGCTGAGTCTGGCGTCTCTCTTTCATGGTGTTTCCTGGCTGTCTAGTGGCTCTTGGTGGTGTGCTCATCTTTGTATTTGAGATTCCACAGTAGCATCTACTCACTGCAGTGAGAGGAGGGAGTCAAGTGCTGCTGACCAGGACGGTTATCTAGATAACCTTCTGGGAGTGAGTTCTCGCCTTTCCTCCTGGCTTTCTAGAGGACTGACCTCTCTCTTTCACCCGAATCCCAGTACTCATAGCTCTCACCTGTAGGCAAATACGTCTGCAGCCACAGCAGAGGAGGAGTGAGGAAGTACCGCGTATGTGGAGAATACCATAGATGGAGAGGTTAGAGATCCATCAGTCACCCTCCGTTTGCACCTGGGTGCCGTCTTGCGCTCAGCGTCACCCACCTCTAGTGCTGCTCCCACCTTCTGTAAGTTTTCTGTCAACCCACTCTTGGTTGCTAGGAATTCCTCATAATCTATCCCTTTTCCTCTTTTCTGTGTTGTCTACCTATTTATTTATCTATTACCTATCTACTTATCATGCATTTGTCTATCTAGCGTCCATCTATCTATCATCTGTCCATCTCTGTTCTTGTTTCTATTACTTACAGTGCGAGGAAAAGGCTATGGCAGAATCTTAGTCTGCCATTTGACCTGAAACCCCTCAAATATTCTTCTTACATTTTCAGAAGAAAATATTGTAGAATAAATCCAAGTTGTCACTTTTATGTATTCTAATAAATACAGGCCCTCACGTACAGTTGTGTCACTCTTTATAAAATTTCATGAGCAAAATATTTCTTGAATTTGCATTCCATTCTCATGGAAAGATCTTCTTGTCAGCATTATGGAATATGGTTGCTATGTTCCCGATAATAATCAGATCATCTCTAGCAGCTAATAACAGATACTGGTAATAAGTACATACTGAGAATGTGGGTAAGGAAAGAAGAAGAGGAAATAATTAACATTTATTGAGTGTCTGCCATGTTCTAGGAGCTCTTTTTATATTATCTGATTTAAGTTGCACAAACCCTCTGTAAGGTATAGACTGTTGTGTTTATTCACATTTTACAGATGAGGGATCTCTTGGTGGCGTGCTCATCTTAGTATTTGAGAATTCATGCTAGAATGTAGGCTGTATCTGTTCACTGCAGTGAGAGAAGGGAATGAGTCTGCTGCGGACCGGGATGCTTATCTAGATAACCTTTGGAGAGAGTTCTTGCCTTTTCTCCTAGCTTAGCAGGAGTCTGGAGGTAATCTTCCCACAGACACAAGATGAGGAAGGAACAGAGTTGAGATTTGAACCCCTGCTCCCAGCACATCATGTATCATGCATCATATTTGGCTCCAACAAGTTTTCTAAGAAAGTGAGATTTACTGTATCATCCTCCAGTACTTTACTCCTCAGAGTTTTAATCCCTATTCCATATTCTCAAATTAATAAATTTGTTAAGCTTTATTTTAAAAAATGGAATGCATACATGCACATGCACATATTCAAAATCTAATTACAAAATTTTTATAGCATAGCTTTCAATATTTAAATTCAGTTGATTAAAAAAAAAATCTAAGGATTGTAAAACATAAGACAGACTAGATTGTGAGGTCCTAAAGGACAGTCATATTTATTGCTATATCCTCAAGAGCTGACACTTCATAAATGCCATCCAGAATTGTTAAATAAATGAGCAAACTCCAGAATCTACACTCAGAACTGCAAACTGTTGCCAAGATTAGTCTGAAGAAGAGATTTCCTTCCATCTTTCCAATCAGCAAAATCAACATACACATTGGGCATCATCCAAATGGAAACACGCCCTCATCCAGGCTGCTTTGTAGGAAGATAGAACCAATCAGTGTAACCACAAGTGAACATTCTGCCTTCACAAGGGCTGACCCTCTGGGGGTGGGTGACTTCTATGACAAAGGCACATGGTATTTAAAGACTAAGAAAATGTATGTTTTTCTCTCCTTAAATAGCATGTTTTAAAGTAAATTTCAAGAAACGTATTTTTTAAACAAATAGCACCTCTCTCACATTTTGCCAGACTCATAAAATGGATGTGTTTCCAACTGGGATGGCTGATGACAGCACCATAACCACATCTTCCAAACACATGCGCTGGCCTTCAAAGACTTTATACCATCCAGCCCTCGGGGCTGGTCAGCTTTCTATGCTTCCACAGGACACTAGCTAGAACCATTTTTGTAATCAAAATTTCAAAATGACTTAACGATCCCAAGAACAAACAAGAGTAGACCCACACCCTTGCACACAGTTCATCATGAACATGAGGCCTGGGGACCAGCAGTGGGGCCTGTCCTCTACTTGGTCTATAAAAAGGCAGACTCTGATCCAACCCTTCCTTCTCATTTCGTTCACTCAGATTAACTCACCTTCAACCCCACAAGCAACCTCTCAACGCACTGGCAGCATTAAATGGTTTAAAATACACTTCAAACACATACCTCCTGTGAGAAACACGTCTTTCTCTTATTTGTCAAAATCTGTCAGGGATATGAGAATGCGCTACCTCATTTATAGGTCTCATTCTTTAACAATCATACTTTAAATCTATTTTTCTTCCTGCAGGGGGTGTCCAAAGCCATTTAGCCATTTTGCTTCAATGTCCAGTCTTTTTTCCAAAGGGCACATCCTCTGGGTTCACAGTGGCTCCCTGTGAGGAGGGTTTACTGGTGGGCTGTGGGCAATCACTCTGAGACTTTCCCATAAATCACCTGTACCAAGTGCCTAACGCCAGCAAAGCTTACCTAGTGAATGAGGCTCTTTTTTAAAAACACACATCCTCACGACACCTGTATGATTAGCAAGTTCTTACATCAAAGATATTACTTATCTAAATTATTATGCTCTAGGGATTAGTATTATCAAAATACAGCTCCATTAAAGGGAATGCTGGTGACAAAGCAAGAATATAAACACATAACACAATGAAGCATATTATGCTTCTATCTTTATGGAAATATGAAGTATAAGTTAATTTTAACTGAGATTTAAAATATGTTAAATACTTATTATTAACATGAAGCAGAAATTAAATATCGATTTCTTAAGAAATATGAAAATAGGATAATTCCTTCATTAAAATGTTAATATCACCAAATAATTCAATTAAAAAACAGACGATATCATGTCTTCAAGAGAGACATTGTCTCCTAAAAGCTTATTATTTGTGGTAGATAGTATCTTTGCTTTTAACAAGCTTTAAATGCATTTTAATAAAATGATAATTTTCACTCTAACAAGTGAAAATTCCAAGATGTATAACTATGAATTATAATCATGCACATGTGGGATTTTTTTCAGTTAGTCCATCAGATTTGGTCAAGAACTCAGACACTTTTTAGAAATTAAAAAAGATGTCTTGTTCTTATTAATAATAAAAATATGTGATAATCAAGACAATAATATAATAAGTGTCAGTTTACTTAATTAATTATTAAATGAGGCAATAGGGACTTCCCTGGTGGCACAGTGATTAAGAATCCGCCTGCCAATGCAGAGGACACGGGTTCGAGCCCTGTTCCAGGAAGATTCCACATGCTGCAGAGCAACAAAGGCCGTGAGCCACAACTACTGAGCCTGCACTCTAGAGCCCTCGAGCCACAACTACTGAGCCTGTGTGCCGCAACTACTGAAGCCTGCGTGCCTAGAGCCCCTGCTCTGCAACAAGAGAAGCCACCGCAATGAGAAGCCCACGCACCGCAAGGAAGAGTAGCCCCCGCTCGCCGTAACTAGAGAAAGACCGCGCGCAGCAACAAAGACCCAACGCAGCCAAAAATAAATAAATTTATAAAAAATAAAAAATAAAATAAATGAGGCAATAATCATTAAATAACCATAATAATTAAAATGAGTATCACCTTCCAACATGCCAGGCACTCTTATACATACTTCACACATATTTATTTAATACTGAAAAGGTTCCTGCGAGGTGGGTGTCGCGCTGCTTCCTTCAGAGCAGGCAGAGGCCCAGGAGCCGGCTCGGGGCCACCGCAGCCCTCGGCGCAGCCAGACTCAGAGGCAGGCGGCCCGTGCCCAGGCTGGCGCTCCTCACTCCGCAAGGGCCATCTCTCCTAACTGGCTTTTGTCACAGGACAGCAGCACACATATGTGGAAGGACGTGCCTCCATGTTTTGAACCTGCTAGACAACATCCCAGAAATTCTACTCTGCCTCCAGGCCCTTGTCAACTTGTGAATTAAATACACATTATCGTTCCAAACGTCTGAATTCTCTCTCTCCTAAAGCTAATATGTCACCATGGTGCCAAGCGCTGCATTCATAGCTAAAGTCTGTCGGCTTTTCTATTATGTGCTCCCTATTTTTAAAATAAATCTTTTAAAAAAGATTTATTTATGATATTTGAAAGTTACATAGATCGGTACAATAGCAAGAAAAGGAAAGAAACAAACGATCCCGCTACCCAAAGGGCTGTGAGTTGTAATACAGGTCACGGCCGCTGTCAGAACATTCCTATCTATTATCAAAACGTGCCGCCCTGTCAGAATCGTCCATCAAAACGAATTCTGCATCCTGCTTTAAACTGAAATTCACCGGTCAGCCTAAGATTCAAAAGATCTTCCAAATTCATACTTTCTTGTGATATTTTCTGAAGTCAAAATTTACTCTCAATAAATGAATATAATATCAAACTAAACAAAACAAATTTTCCTCAAAAATGATCTTTCTAAAGACTAATAAGCCAATTTCCTACAAACATCCAAGAAGTTTAATTTCTCAGCATCTGAAACTCTGGGTTCCACTCCCAGCTCTGTACCGGGCATTGTGCTCGACCTGAGGATACAGGGTCAGAGGGAGGGGCTATCTGGAAGGGGCTCTAACCTCTGCCAGTGAGGCGGAAGCACCGACAGCGTGAGCCAGGCACCAGGGCAGAGGCACCCAAAGCCCCGGGGGCCCGGTACGGCTTCAGAAAACCACCCTGCAGACGGAGAGGCAGAAGTAAGGGCAGTGAGGGCACTCCCGGCCAGGGGATTTGTTCAGATTAGGACAGCGGGGGAGCGGTGGGGGGAAAAGTTGGGATGGAAAACTGAAACTCTAAACATAGGCTGGGACAGGTGTGAAACGTCTTAAATAGGAGGCCAAGCAGTGAGGATTTTAAGTTCTGAAGGGGAGTGGCACGTTTTAGCAGGAGGGCTCTACTGTCATTACTGAAAGTCCCCTGGGGGGGGGGACGTGGTGGCTCAGGTACCTGCCAGGGACTGCAGGGGAGACCCCTGCAGCAGACCTGAGGGGGCTACCTGTGCGCTGGGGAAGGGGTACCTCAGGAGGGCTGCTCTGAGCACGCACAGTGCAAGGAATCAATTTCCAGACCCTCAGTTTCCACGCATACTCTTCCCTAACCCTGTCTTCCTGAGACGTCTCCCCAGCTCCAGGCCTCCCTGCCCCGCCTTCCCTTTCACAATCGTCCTTCCCCTGCTTTAAACAAGAACGGAATACCTCTCACCACGCTGAATCTTAAGGACTTTCCACACTGGATAAAACACTTTTGGTATCAAAATGAAAACACAGTTTGAGTTCATTTCATCAGGGCACCAAAACATAAATGCCCCTGAATCCATCTCATTAAGAGATGTGTTTCCAATTAAATAATCATAATAGTCATAATCCAATAATCCAACCATAATAATAACTCAATACAGAATTAGTTTTTTAACAAAGTTTGCGGTCACTGGAAATAAAAGTTTCAAATGCGATTTATAAATGTGTGCATGCGTGTTTGTGTGCATGTGTGTACACACACGTGCACATGTATGGATGACTATATGTATCTGTGTTGCAGGAAAGTACGACAGGGTAATCATGAAAACTTTTGAAGCATAAAAGAATATTACATTAGGATAAAATTCTGTGTGTGTGTGGTGGCAGGGAGGGGCAGGGAAGCAGAATTCAAAAATGTACCAGCGCTACCTCCAAATAGCAAAGAAAATATTTTTCACATACTTTTGAAACAGATGACAATATTAAATCACTAGGGCATTTATATAATCAAGTGGATCCATTCAGAAGAATGATGTAACAATTCTATTTTTAAATGTCAGTGTTTATAATAGATATTTCTTGAAACTGTTTACCCTTATGAAAGTTTTAATATCTTTTACAGAAGTATGCAAGGAGGTAGCCAGCTTTCTAAACTTCTTTCCATAGGAAGCGTAGCAAAAGCCCCTGCAGAGTCCCATCCAGGTGAGCTGATCGGGGCGTGGTAGCGGCAGTAGACACGAGAGGCCCCCGAGGGGGAAAGGAGAAAATAGGGCCAAGCCTCTGCAGAAGACGGGCCCCGGGAAGCGGGGGAATTTCAGGCCTGAAGAGAAGCAGGCAGACCCTTCTGAACAGGAGGGAGGCAAGCTAAGAGCAAGTCGACATACACCGGCTTGGAGGGAACTTATAGAGTGGTAGCTGGCTTCCTTTCCCTCAAAGAGTCCAGAGTGTGTTGAGAGTGAGGCATGCAGGGAGCTGGGGCTTGGGGAGAGCGGCTCGCGTGAAAACATCAGCCGCGATCCAAGATGAATACGTTATGTAATTTCCCGAAATGACCTATCAGTAGGTAATCAAATTCCTTAAACAAATGTCCTTCTCTTTTTAAAATCAGAGGGCAGAATTCCCTGAGCACATTTAGAATTCACACTTTATACTCTACTTACTTTATGCAATAAACATAATTTATAGGAAATCTTTATTGAGATCCCTTTAAACAGTATATTAACTGCATACCCTGAGGGTTGTGCCAGTGCATATTTCGTTTCCTCTGTGTGTGTGCACGCACACACACACATGTGGCTGGGTGTGTGTCCCCCATGAGCCCTTTTATTATTCAGTTCATGGAAATAAGAAAGTGTCATTTATCAGCAACCTAAACCTACCGTTAATAAAATTTCTGGGGCTTGCTTTCCTCCTGCTATGTGCAAGTTACTCTCATTTACTTCAAACAGAAATATATACATGTTATCAAGAAATGCAAATGCAACTTTCTTCAAGTAATTGGGAATATGGTCTAAAATTATTAAATTGGATTTCTGTAAAGTTGTATATAGGGGAGCACGCCAAATAAAATATCATTTCCACTGAACTTATTCCAGAAACCACAATTTCAATTTGTTCATACTGATGATCTGGTCACTTTCTAAACATAGCCAGTTATTTTACCTATTTACTCAAATATGTTATTTTACTTTTATTATTTTGGGACTCGTACAGCAAGCAGCCTGTTCAGTGTTAAATAAATATTCACTGCAAATGGAATTTCTTTTTAATTGACTAGTCTGCACTTGTAAAAAAATTTAAAAAGAAAAAATTGTGCATAGAGAGAATGGCATCTGAGTGCTGAAGGGAGGCCCGTTGCCTAGGGGACACTGAGCCAAGAACTAGTTTCCTGTCGGGCAAGTTTGTGACCTGTTTTCCGCACAAGCAAATTTCAGGCCATCTGACCAGCTCCAGAGCTCGAGCTTCCCTCCATCCTTTTGAAGGGTCTGGCCGACAACTTACAGTCTCAGATGACATTTTCACTCTCGCGCACCCTCCAGCCTGAAGTAGCTTTGCCCCCCAACTCCCCCCCCCACCCACCGCCACTGTCCCCAGCTGGGCACATCCACGAGAACTTGATGGGCCATCTCTCTTGCCACCCCCCGGCTCTCGGACTTCCCTCCTCTGAAGCTGCCCTGCATCCCCGGGCCAGGCCGCTAAGCCCAGGTATTCATTCTCCGTATCTTGTGTGACAGCAGATGTTCTGCTGAAACACATATTCTGGCTGATAAAGTATAATGTTAAAAGCCTTTTGCTTGAGGGAAAAAAAGCACACTTATTTGTTGAGTAATAGTTGGATTCATTCAGGAGGTTTTACTCTTAATGGATTTTGAACACACAACTGTATATTTTACACGAATGAAGGCTCTTGTTTAATCAGACCAAATCAGAAACATGGTAGGTAAGTAGGTTTGGCTTTTGTCTCTAAGGCTTTAGACGGTCAGAGATGTCCTATGTGTGGGACTCATGCTGCGGAGCTGCTGTTGGCAGTAAGTGGTCTTTCAAAAGTGATTCCCTCCAAATTCTTCACTGTTGAAATTATAGTTGAAGAAGTGGAGTTTTCTTTGGTTTGGTGAAATTTGGTTTCACGGTATTCTGTTGCAAAAGACAGTCAGCGTAGGAAGCTGAATATCTGCGGAAGATCAGCAGAGGTGTAGACGCCAAGCTTCAGTGTCCCGAGAGCCAGGTCAGCACGTGCGAGGCTCCCGAGGTCTAGGACCTGACACCTGACGGGGTCCCCTCCCCCCACCCCATCTCCTCCCCCTCTGTTTGAGGAGTTCCCCTTTCCCTAGGGCGGTACTAGTTAGAATTTTGATTAGTACTCTACATTGAACAAGAAAATGTTTAATCAGCATAATATTTACATAAACCTTTGTATATATTCCTCCCATATCTATTCTACAATAAAGTTCACTTAGTTTTGTTGGGCTCATAAAACAAAAGTTTAGAGTTCACCTGGTTCAAACTCGTCCTCATTTTACAGATGGAAAAACTGAGGCCCAGATGCTCAGCAGCCAAAAAGCCAAAAAGCCCGCACAGCTTCATGGTGAGGTGCGTTCCCTATGAAACAGACTCACGTCCTCAGGCCGGAGGCCAGCTTTATAATAAGGCCTTTTTGGTATAACAATGTCTGAGTGCCTGTGATAATATTGTTTCAGTTCTAAAAGAAACTAATTAATTTTCATCAAAAGCATTATGAATAAAAAAATCAGATGTGCTGAAAAATGAATTAAAACTAATGAAGGAATATCACCAATTGAAAACAGGTCGATTTTAGTTAATTCGGAGAAGAGCCAAGTTCTATTTTGCAGAATTTTAACAATTTCTTCTCCACAATAAAAGCTCCTTTTTAAAAAAATAGCTAGAGACCATGTTAAAAAATCACATCCCATCTGTAGTCATAAGGAAGACAATTGGAAGCCAGAGTATTCAACTTGGTCCAGAACACAAAGCAAGATGAGCCCACGCTATGCAGAATTCTGAAGTAAATATAAGTCAACAGAAAGTGCAGGGAAGTGGTTCAGTTCTCCCTCTTGGGTTGGCACCGCGCCCCACGCTAAGCCCAGCGTCCCAGAGGTCAAGAGCCGGGACGGCCCGGCTGCACCAGTTCCTCCACTGTCAAGCCCCACAGGCCGCTCCTGGTTGGAGCCCTGCTTTCCGAAGCCCCCATGACGATGAGGGGTTCACGCAGGTGCTCAGTGCACCTCCACCCCGTAGGTACGCGAGCTGGGCCACCTTCCTCCCTTGCTGACACGCGCTCTTCTGAGTTGGGCCTCCACAAACACCGCGGTAATTTCTTGGCTGTACCTGTGGTGACACCACGTTCTCTTTGCCATGTAGACTCAGACACCCTGTCTGAGCCAGGGTTAAGGGCTGTCAGGGGGTCGATTCCAACGACGCAGAGTGAGGAAGATGGGGTGCGTTCTGCACCCGTGGCCAGCACGTCAGCTGGACTGGGTTGCTGGGCTGGTGGGGTAACCGAGACCTTCCTCCAAGTGTTCAGGTGACTTTCCCTGCTTGTTATGTATAATACATACACTCAGGGCCCACGGTAGCACAGGTGCCCACGGGCTTGTGATCACAGGTGAAGCTCGTGATCCCAGTTTCGGCAGCGGGTCTCTCATTAAGCTGCACCTCCGAGTCTTCACAAACTCCCAGCCGGCTCCCTGAATTAACTGGAGGCTCACAGCTGCTGAGGTCCATGTGGATTCTCTCTAGAGCAGTCCTTCGCCAGTTTAGTATCAGAATCACCTGGAGAGCCGGCCGAACCGCAGGCTCACGGACCCCATTCCCAGAGACTCTGGTCAGTCGGGCAGCGTTAAGACGCTGAGGCTCTGAACGTCTCACGGGCGCCCCGGTGGCGCCGGTGCTGCTGGTCCCCGGACCGTACTCTGAGCGGCTGTGCTCTAGCGCCTCTGCAGAGCACTGCTCTCTAACCCTGCTATTCAACCAGCAGCAGCAACTGCGAACTTGTTAGAAATCTTGGTTTTCTCAAACTGTGCTGTCCATCTGAATCACCTAAGTATCTTGTTAAGTTGCAGAATTTGATACAGTAGCAATGAGATGGAGCTCAAAATTTTGCATTTCTAACAAGCTCCCAAGATGATGTGACGATTACTGGACCAAGGACCACACTTCACGTCTGGCCCAATCATTTGCAGCCGTGGCTGTACAGTAACATCATCTGGTGCTTTAAAAAAAAGTCCTGAACCAGCCTGGGTGATTTTCATGGGCATCTAGGGTTAAGAAACAGTGTCATATACTTAAAATATACTTAAAATATTTTTATTCTATGTTGTTACTTTTCCTGTGATTACGTTAAGTATACGGGCCCAGCACTTTTCCGAGTTTCATGCTACTTGCCCTCTGTCAGTGCATCTCCCATCTTCTCACTGTCCAGGCACCCTTAGTAGGACAGCCAGGGGTCCTCATCTCCACCCCTCCGCCACCTCCTCCCGTTTCAACTTTCATTTCCAAACTAAGCATAGACCTCTCATTACCACTTTCACTGAACATGGGCTTTATATATTTTTGCCCATATCAGCCATAAAAGAATTTTGAAAAAACTATATCCCCTTCACATATTTTAAGTTTACATTTAAATAGGTAAATTTAATTTCTAGTGTATTTTATATATTTTTAAATTTATTTTTGGCTGCATTGCTGTGCACTGGCTTTTCTCTAATTACAGCGAGCGGGGGCTACTCTTCGTTGCGGTGTGCGGGTTTCTCATTGTGGTGGCTTCTCTTGTTGCATAGCAGGGGCTCTAGGCGTGCGGGTTCAGTAGTTGTGGCCCATGGGCTTAGTTGCTCTGCGGCATGTGGGATCTTCCCGGACCAGGGCTCGAAACCGTGTCCCCTGCATTGGCAGGCGGATTCTTAACCACTGCGCCAGCAGGGAAGCCCTGTAGTGTATTTTAAAGGTTTTTTTTTTGATGTGGACCATTTTTAAATTTATTTATTTATTTATTTATGGCTGTGTTGGGTCTTCATTTCTGTGCGAGGGCTTTCTCTAGTTGCGGCAAGCGGGGGCCACTCTTCATCGCGGTGCGCGGGCCTCTCACTATCGCGGCCTCTCTTGTTGCGGAGCACAGGCTCCAGACGCGCAGGCTCAGTAACTGTGGCTCACAGGCCCAGTTGCTCCGCGGCATGTGGGATCTTCCCAGACCAGGGCTCGAACCCGTGTCCCCTGCATTGGCAGGCAGATTCTCAAACACTGCGCCACCAGGGAAGCCCCCCTCTAGCGTATTTTAAACGAAACTTCAGATCACTACTTTCAATGAATCTAAAGAGACCTAGATTCTACTGTGAAATGATACCTACCGTCATTCATTTAAAAATCTCCTTTTAATACCTAGAAATTTTACATCCTTCAATCCACGGCAGAATTGTTTTTCACTGTAATATGTATTATGTTTGGAAGTCTTTTATCACTGTACCACACTTCTCTACATAAGAAAGGATAGCTATTTCATTTTTTTCAAATTCCTGTGATCCTAAAACTCTAAATGTTAAAAAAATTCCTGAGTTGGTTATCCATTCTAATTATTATTAATACTTAATAATCAAGCCAATATACATCATTACAAATTTTGAAAAATACTGAATATAAAAGTAAAATTCTAGTGGAAATGCATCTCAATGAGATGAATGAGACTGTTCTCTTTTTAATTAGTTCATGTATTCATGGATGAATATTACTTCTAGCTAAAATGAGAAAGTGTTCAGCATCAATTTTATTTCTATTTTTTGTTTTTATAAATGTATGCACTGAGAAAATTTATTTTCATAAATAAGTAGATGGGAATGGAAGTTTTTTTGTAACAGTGTCAGTCACTTCTTTGACATTATTCCTATGGTTATGCCCAAAGTCACATAGTAATTTATCATCAAACATTTTTTTTAATGATCTACTGGCTGACAACTTGATTAGGTCCTCCTTCCATTTTATTGAAAGTTATGAATTGTAAGCCACCTGACTTGCAAGAGGATTTCTTACCCAGTTATTAAAGCCATCCACTTTCTCAGCACTGACCCCAATGTTTGAAATGATCCTTTGTCTGGCAGGCGGAGGGCTTGATAGTCCAGAGCAATGCACCAAAGAAAGGTTGTTAGCATTTGGTGGGAGGAATGCTCTCCTTTTGCACGGTGGGAGAAAAGCAATTGAGAAAGGAAGGTGAAGGGTCTGCCCCTCTATTGCTGACGTTCCTCAGGCGGATCAGTCTGGGAGACAGAACATGTGTGAGTTTGGGGGTAGAAACTGATTCCCGGAAAAGCATCCATCTCTGAGGGTCCCTGGAGTAACTGAACCCTGATCTGAAGATTCCGGATCTCGATTAACCCCATCAGTTAGTGGTGAGCAGAGGGGACGTGCCTTTGCCCAAACTAACGCCTGCAGGGCCCAGGCAGCCAGGCAGCAAAAGCGACTTCACTGAGCGGTGTGAGATGCTCTCCAACATCTTTGTCTACCTTTCGTTCACTTCTTTTTGGTAGAGACTGGGCATAGCAAAAGATTTCTCTGCTGTAAGAAAGAGAACAGGGCGAACGCTATAATAAACGGCGCCTGGCGGGTGTCCTTGCTGGGGCCACAGTCCGGGGCAGCGGGGACACTGGCGGGTGAGTAAAGGCACCCAGGGCGTGAGCAACAGCTACTCAGCTTCAGATCTCCGCTGTCCTGAGGGGGATGTGCGTCCTGCGCCACCAGCTCTTCAGCATTTACATGGACTCTCCTGGCTTCTGAGAGGTTGTTCCCATTTCCTGAACAGTCCTCTCTGGGCCTCCGCTAGAGCAGGGCCTTGCTCTTCTCTTGGAAGTTGGTATATTCCGTCTGTGAACAGAGCAGCGTCTGCTGACTCCAGGCACTGCTGTTCCCCCCTCAGGGCCGCCTCCTCCCCAACTCTTCAGCCATCTGAGTCTTACTCGACATGTAGGTCTCAGTTCAGCATCAGACCCTCAGGAAAAACCTTCCCAGTTCCCCCAGACGTGGCTGGGTGCCCCACCCTGGGGTTTCCATAGTGACCTGTGCTTCTCTCTATCATGGCTCACATGCTTGTTTTAATCATTTATTTAATGAGATGACCCTCTCATCCTCGGCTTCCCTAACTGTCCATTGCCTAGCACAAGGCTTGGTGCGTAAGAGATATTCTATAAATCACTGTGGAATGGTCATCAGCATTTGCCGTGTACACCACGCAGGCCTTGCACTGACCATGTCTTTCGGGCACCATTACTATAGATTATTATAGACCCTGGAGATGTGCAGTGCAGCTGCCCCAAAGGAATGACTGACCAATTACATTTGCTAAAGGAAATTCTCCCCCTACGAACTGCTGCACAACCACAGACCTTCGGTAACTGAACCTTAGGTATGTATCCCACTCATACGAACAACGGTGCCTGGAGTCAAAGTCTTACTGGTCATGACCAGCCCTCACCACTTCTAGACAAGTCCAGGAGCACGCAGAGATCAAAGGTGGGTCATGTGGGTAGTTTCAAT
This sequence comes from Balaenoptera musculus, assembly GCF_009873245.2. Classification (NCBI taxonomy): domain Eukaryota; kingdom Metazoa; phylum Chordata; class Mammalia; order Artiodactyla; family Balaenopteridae; genus Balaenoptera; species Balaenoptera musculus. Next base: position 85,609,251 of record NC_045799.1, read on the forward strand.
GGGAGTTCTTTTTGTACACAGAGTGTTAGGCATTCGTACAGAACTGTCCTGTTTAATATGGTAGTCTCTGGACACATGGGGTATTAAAATTAAAATAAATTGAAATTAATAAAATTAAAAATCCACTTTCTCGATCGCACTAGTCACATTTCAAGTACTCAATAGCCCCATGCAGGTACTGGCCACCACACTGTACAGTTCAAATAGAGAAGATTCCATCATCACAGAAACTCCTACTGGCGCATAGGTCACAGCGCAAATGCTCCCAGCTCAGTAGCTAATGTGAAAGAACCAACATAAGATTCAGAAACATTTCTCTCCAAAGAAGAGGGCTGTCAACACAAAGACCCAAGTTACCTCAAGAACGAAGAACCTTAATCTCTCCTCTAAAACACCTGCCCCTCACATAGCTCTAAATCTGCAATAATTTAACGTTCCACAATGAATGTTTTCCCAAAACAAAGATGAGTGTGCTCCACAGGAAGACTAGAGCCTCTGCCTCAGGAGGAGGAGCTCAACTGAACAAGCTGTTCAAACGGGGGAGGTGGCCAAATCGTCAAATAGTTTTCGAAGCCAGAAAAGTTTCTCTCCACTTTTAAATACCGGCTCATGTATTTTTAAGGTATTGTGCAGGCTAAAGGCAACACAGTCAAGGAGTAAAAATATCCCACAAATGGCTAGTTTGGACTTCTGATCTAGAGTAATACCCTAGGAAAGAAGCCACAAGAGGAAGAAGGAATGGGGAGTTGTTATGGACTGAATTGTGTCCCCCTAAAATCCATATGTGGAAGCCCTAACCCCCTTGTGACTGGATTTGTAGACAGAGCCTCTAAGGAGGTAATTAAGGTACAATGAGGTAATAAGGTTGGGCCCCAATTTGATAGGACTGGTGTCCTTATTAGAGAAGGAAAAGACGCCAGCCATCTCTCCATCCCTTGCTCTCTCTACCCTCCTCCCTTTCCCCCTCTCCCCATGGGTGCCCAGAGAACACAGAGAACACGGCCCTCTGCAAGCAGGGAGAGAGGTCTCACCAGAAAGCAACCCTCTGGCACCTGGCTCTTGGAGTTCCAGCCTCCAGAACTATGAGAAAATAAAAGTTATTTAAGCTGCCTTGCCTGTGGTATCTTATTATGGCAGCCCGAGCTAATACAAGAGTCTTAACTTATATATCTAAGTTACTTTACGTATACGTATATAAGTTATGTATATAACTTATACATAAGTTGTGAGGAAATCAATTTCTACAAATCACACATTGAATGGCTTAGAGATGAAGAACTTATTTTAATAGTCCATTTGCAAAGCAACTCGTCTTTTAAATTACCGTCTGACATACGGGGCTTGCAGAACACGGGCGCTGCATTATTTCACACGGTTCAGTCAGTTTTGCCCGCAGAAGGGCCCCACTCATGAGAATAATGACGCCTATGGCTTGAAGGCTATAATTCCACTGACTTGTTCTATGTATTTCCGACATAATCCATCTCTTGAAAATTTTCCATATTTTCTCTGTAAAAGCCCACACTAATAGTTATATAAATAAGAACTATTGTGAACTCTTCTCAAAAAAGTGTTGCTTCAGGGACTTCCCTGGTGTGCAGTGGTTAAGAATCCGCCTGCCAATGCAGGGGACACGGGTTCGAGCCCTGGTCCGGGAAGATCCCACATGCTGTGGAGCAACTAAGCCCGTGTGCCACAACTACTGAGCCTGCGCTCTAGAGCCCGCATGCCACAACTACTGAAGCCCGCACGCCTAGAGCCTGTGCTCCGCAACAAGAGAAGCCACCACAATGAGAATCCCGTGCACCGCAACGAAGAGTAGCCCCCGCTCGCCGCAACTAGAGAAAGCCTGTGCACAGCAACGAAAACCCAGTGCAGCCAAAAATAAATAAATAAATAAAATTATTTTTTTTAAAAAAGCGTGGTTTCAACACACAATTTGCATATATTAACTTTATCTTTACCAACCCTATTTTTATAGCAAGCGAAGGATTAGAAATGGAAGTGGCAGGAACTCAGGATGTGTGGGAAAACATCCATTCCCCAACTTCCCCAAATTAAAAGTGCCTGCTTGCCTTCTCCTCCCACCAAAGTCGGCTCTGAAGGCAGAACCCAGTCTGCCTTGACCCTCAGTATATTCTCAATGCCCAGCATGGTGCCGGCACTTACCAAGTACTCAATAAGTCTATGCTGAGTGAAGGAAATAATGGATGATGGATGGATGAACATGCTGGAAGAATCCGGGACTTAGTACATGTTTTGGGATAGGTGAGAGCTGGGAGTGAGACAACTTTGTATGGAATTGAGAAGAAGAACCTGCCTTGGGGTAGGGAGTACAAGGGCACAGGCTAATTTAGTTTCCAAGTGAAAATGTCCAGCAACACCACGGATTCTGTTCTCAGGGCCTGACGTCCTGATCACTGGGTCAGACGGGCAAGCTTTGTCCCCTGTCACCAGAAGCTGCATAATCTCTTGGATGAGGGAGAGACAGACACAGAGGGAAGCCGGAGACCAGTGAACCAAACAAAGTCACTAAACAGAAAAAAGTCAATAACTGAAGAGATGCACAGAGGCAAGTCTTCCATTTTAGGGCATCTTTACTAAATCGGGCAAAGAAGTTAAAAAATTAGAAGATAATCAGGATTTTAGAGTCATAGTGGACTTAAAATGATTCATCCAACTTTCCACTTAGCAAGGACTGAACACTGAGAAATGTCTGGAGAGAACATTTGACCAAAGGTGATACTTAAAGTCACAGAATCAATGAGTCCTCCAAGGAGAAGTAAACAGCAGAAAAACAAATAAAACATTGCACCCAAGGACTAGACAATGGAGAGTCCGCACACGTGGGGGTAAGGGGAACCAAAAAGAGCTAGAAACACCCAAAGAAAAGGAGCTGGAGGGAGAACAAGAGCACAGGCCGTGAGAAGGTACCTGAGAAGCCAAAGATGCGGAGAGATCAAGAAAAGGAGAGTACAAACAGTGGTCCATTGCACAGGGCGAAGAACGAAGACAGGAGAAAAAGCAATGCATTTGGTTCCTAATTGCTTCATTCATTCACTGAATGAGTCTTTACGGAGTCCCTATTACTTTTCATGTATTCTTCTAGCTGCGTGGGAAAACAGACAAAAATCCCTGGCCTCGTGGAACTTCCGTTCTGGTGGAGATAAGACAGTACACATAAAGAGATGAGGCTGTAGGAGATGCCGACGTGCTGGGCGACACTCAAAGTGGGGACCAGGGGACCAGACAACAGGACAGCAGTTACAATGGTCCGCAGTCACACCGAGCACCGTCCTACCCCAAATCTCCTCTCCTTAATTATCTCACTGGTGCCGCACCTCTCCATACACGAAAGGGAAGGTGAAAGTTCTGCTAACAATGCTCTTCCGACCTCGGAAGCAAAATTAATTGCTCCCTTGCCTGTGCTTCCACATTTTCTACCGAAGTCCGTTTCACTTGGCATTTAACACACTGTATTCTTGTCATTTGTTCATGGATCTGCCTCTCCTCAAGAAAAAGCAAGCTCAGGAAAGGCAAGGACCATGTGTCTTATTCAGTTTCCTCAGTGTCAAGCATAATGCCTGGTAGATAAGAGATGCTCAGTGTTTCTGAACAAAATACCAGAAAGGAAATCTGATTTTTTTAAAATGGGGGGGTTATACATTTTGGAACAAAAATGAGACACGAAGACCCTAAAAGTCAAAGGAAACGACCCTGCAGCACTTCTGACTGCTTTTCCTCAGACGTACAGGGACGAACACAGAAATGGTGTAGGGGTGACTCCAGAACAGCAAAGTATTCAAGCTGTGCCCACAATGATGATAAGGCTACTTTTCTATGCATCCTTGAGTGTTCTTCCAGACTAGGGTGATATTCAAAATACTTAATGACCACCATGCCCACATGGTAGTGGTACCAACCAATTAGCACCGAAGCCAGTGGAGGCACAATGGTTTCATATCCAGTCCTTCAGGTGCAGACTTCAGAGGTGGATACAATCCAGCTAATCTCAATGCCAGTATAGAGTTCAAGGAAGCAGAACTGCTGACTTGATTTTCATCAAGAACATGCTTTCTGTCGTAATTTTTTAAAATGTTGTAACTCAAATGAACAAAGAAATGAAAGGCTCTAAATATTTACTATTCATTTTATATTTCTTTATGATAGTAATATTTTTGCATAATTATTTTCTGAGGCCATTTTCTCTATTCGGTTTGGTCTTCCTGAGTAGACCAAAGACATGTGAAACCCCTGAAACTCTCTTAAATGAGCTAATAACCAAAGGTCAACCTCTTTGTATGGCTTTTATACATAAATCATTCTGGCTAATCAGTGTGCTTCCCAAAGTCTTAAGGAAAGGAAAGGCAGAAGGCTGAATTCTGGAGCACATTTGTGCTGGAAACCTTCCCAAATGAGAGCAAATCTTTGTGTGATTCAGCCCTGTCTGAATTAATATAGCCATGGAGTGACACACTGACAGGGAGATATACTAGCGTGTGCAACAATCTTTCAAGGAAAGTGAAGGGAGAAGCATAGTGTGGGACACTTAATACCAGATGGGATGCAGCTCAACAAACTCCATTATCAGTAAAACAGGCAAACAAACAAACAAACAGCCCACTCCACGGGGTCAGCTGAATGGGTTGCCACCACTGACATTTCTTTTCAAGCTCTAACTCCTACTCCTAAGTCTAAGTTGGGGACCAAAATGAAAAAAAACAGTCATTCTTTCAAGTCTTTCACTAGAGTTTTTGTACTTCTGGGTTTTTGCTTGTATCTTGTTCCCTCGGAAAATCACACAGTACAGCCTTCAGACTCGCCAGAGGGTCATTCATGTCTATAACTAAGATGAACCAGAAAATCCCCAGCTCACTTTTTTATGATTTTATAAAACTATGCAGAATAATAGTTCTCAGAATCCACCTTAAGAAGCTACACTTGACAGATATTCCTGGGCCAACAGCAAGTTACACTGACAATCAGAAGTCACATTTCTTACACTCTCTGATGACCTGCTTTGCCACAAAGAGAGCTACACTAGGCTCTGAGAGTGGGAACTGATTTTGTGCCAAGGAGGATATTTCTGAAGATCATAAAAGGTAAGAGGGTATAGGCAGAATAATTACCTGAAATAACAGAGACTCATAGGCAGAGACCATTGCTAAGAACTCACTGACCGGAACACACAAAGAGTCTACATCTTAAGATAAATTCCTGGCTTCTATTATTTCTGATATAAATTCCATCTTTTTTTTTTAACATCTTTATTGGAGTATAATTGCTTTACAATGGTGTGTTAGTTTCTGCTTTATAACAAAATGAATCAGCTATACATATACATATATCCCCATATCTCTTCCCCCTTGCGTCTCCTTCCCACCCTCCCTATCCCCCCCCCTATATCTCAGAATCAAAGTGTTCTTGGAAAAGTGGGGAATCCAGCACCTTGGATCTGGTAATGGTTTTCACAGGAGCTAAGTGGCCTTTCACTTTAACAATACTTTACCCAGTTTTCTTAAGGCTTGGTTTAATATTCTCAGCTACCGTGCAAAGATCTACAGTTTTACTTACCTGCTGTAATTGCCTTCTATAAGAGCCAAAAGAACATCATTTATTGTGATCAGTAATAAAACATTATGACTAAGTGGTAAAGGTAGATCTGAGCTGTCATCAGAAGGTGACCAAATGTTAGGCTGCATACACAAAGCAGCAACCAGGTTAAGGACTTTCAACATGGTTTTAAACATTGAAAACAACTCTGCAACATAAATAATCTACAAGCTGGAGTTTGAAAACCTCAAAAACTCTTAAGTAAGAGAAGCTAACCAGATGTTTCTGAATTAACAGATTCAGAATATTGAACTCATTCATAAAAGGAAAGAGTACTGGGAAGTGTGCGTCATTTGTATTCAATGACTGAGAAAATTGTATTTACAACTAACAACTAGTTCTGTGGTCTCATCTCAGCCGATAACCATTACTTTGCTTGAGGTTTCCCCAAACAAGATGTATAATGAATAGATGTTAGAGTTCATAAAATGACTGTAAGGAAAATTCAGTTTTCTATCCCCTTTGTCTGTGCCCTCTAAAAATTTCTTATCTTTCCATATCAATTATAGCGTCAGAGAAATCAGACAAAGCACTTCAGTGAATGTAATATCTGAAGTGATGAGAGCTAGGAAAATACTGACTGCATGAGTAAGTTAAAATGTTGAGTCACTCTCCATATAAGTTTTGAAATGTTATGCTTCCATATTATGAGCCTATAGTGCAATGATCTTAAATTCTCAGTCACCTAAATTCAGGATGTGTCTGAAGACACTGGATCCAAAGCCAAGGGTAAAAGTCATTAGGGTTACTTCTATTTACAGTTCTAAAACTGCCACAATTAAAAGAGTCCTGTGTTTAAATATCTGAATATAATCATTTAAATTGGTATGGTTAACAAAGGGGCAGGAGGAGAGGTGGTTTGGAGAAATTATTAAAGTTGAGTTCTGGCATCAAAACAGAAGCTCTCGCTTTTTAAAACACAGCCAAGCTCCTCTGAGGTCGGGTGTGTAAGAGCTCTTGATGGAGAATCTCCAGTGCAAAAGGAGGGCTGACTCGGAGGACGGCTACTTTCCCCGAGTTTGGCCTTTTCCTTGGGCTTCCCTCATCTGTACACATGTTGGCACCAAGGGCATGCCCAGCCTCCTTCCAGGAGAAACGGGGGGCGTTGGGAGTCAAATAAACCTTGACTTGAATTCTCAACTCCCCATTTATTATTCTTGTGATTTCCATCAATAACCTAACACTTAGGGCCTTAGTGCCCTCAGCTTTGAAACAGGCTGGTCATTAAGGAGCAGGGCTAATATGGAAGGAAGGTGCACATGAACGCCTGTCACAGCTCAAGGAGCACCAGTGCCCTTCCTCTACCTATGCCCTTGGGGAATCACTTAACAGCTTATTTGTAAATTCTCATCAAATCTGATATAGCTTAGAACAGCTTTGCTCTTATATCTCCTAAAACTATCACTTCCACAGTTCAAGTTGACATCTAAAGCTTTTCAACACAGATTTGAAGAACTGCAAAGAATATAATTTCCAGTGTATTTTAATATTCTAGTGTATTTTAGTAATATCAACTATTGCAGCACTCTTTTATATGTATCCAAAGGAACCTAAATATTTGATAGAGTAGGTCTAAGGATTTGATACACAGCATCACCCATTTAAACAATACATGAACAAGCACTAATTTTTAATATCAGAAAGTTTACATCATTTCTATTTTTCTTCCTGAACTGGTATTTCCATTCTACTCTTCCCACAAAATTTTATCTTAATTTACTATATTTAATGATTCAAAGTATTTTACTGATCACCCTATCACAGCCTCTGAAAAAAATATGTGTATAAATTAAAAATTCCCAGCAACCATATGCCTCTGGGGTTAAAAAAACCCTCTTGGATTGAGTTATTGCTACAATTATTATTTGCAGTCTGTAAAAGATAAATACATGTATAACAAATTTTGATGAATATTATATATAAAAGAAAAAAATCACTGGAAATGCATCTCTCCAAGAGATGGATGCAAGGTTTACCCTAATTCTAATCCTACTTTTCTTTTTTGTAAAAATAACTGCTGGGAAATTCTGCTCATAGAAAAAAGTAGATGAGAATGGAGGGAATTTTGTTATAGAAATATCTCTCAATTGTTTAAACACCTCTGAGTATACCAAAAGTCACAGGGTAATTTATTAGTTAGGATAGACTACTTTTTGTTCCAATAACAAATAAACCCTGAAATCTCAGTGCTTAGCACACCAAGTTTTATTTCCCACTTATATCGAGTCCCATTCAGCTGGGGTGATTCTCCAGGGCTGTTCTTTCCATGCACTAATTCAGCCTCTGGGCAGCTTCTACCTGGCGGCTCTACCATCTCCATGAGTGGCCCGGCCACTGTGGGCCCCAGGGGGAAGGCAGAGCATGAAGGTGACTTGCTGGCTCTTAAACACATGGCCCGGAAGTGACACACTCCCTTCTACTCCACACTGAGTGGAGTTAGTCAGTGGCTCCAAGCTGCAGGTGGGCTGGAAATGTCTTCTTGTCCTAAGAGCAAGGGGACTTTCTATCACTCAGCAATCAATCACCAGAAATTATTTGTAATAAAATGTCAGCTGACAATGCATTTGGGTGTTGCCTCATTTTGTAGACAGCAGGGAATTGAAAACTCCTGATTTATAAAATGATTTATTTCCCAGTTACTAGAGCACTTCACTTTCCCAGTTCTGACACTGATATTTAGAGTTATCCCTTTGTTTGGCACCTGGAAGTGTCTAGCCTCAGATAATGCCTGTACTAAAGAGTCGGGATGGATGTGACACGTGCCCATAAGAGAAGAGCCCCCTGACACACAGGCATCCTCAGGATGATCTGATTTTAATTTTTTAAATTTTCTAATTTTTAATTTATTATTATTATTTTTGGCCTCGCTGCAGCTTGCGGGATCTTAGTTCCCCAACCAGGGAGCGAACCTGGACCTCTCAGCAGTGAGAGCGCCAAGTCCTAACCGCTGGACCGCCAGGGAATTCCCAGGATTATCTGATTTTTGGAAAGTGTATAAGAAAGCACCTGGAAACAGATGTCCTGAGCATTATACATGCCTGCTCACCCTCTTGGAGACCCGTGGGCACCCTGAGAGGTACTCATAGCCCGATCTGAAGAGTGTTGCTTTGGGAGAGTGAGGACGTTGGGCATCTCAAACGTGTTCAAAAGTTGAGGGCAAGTTACAATTCATCGTTTAACCCAATGCCCTAAGATTTACCAAGGGTGAAATTAGGCTGAAATAAGTCACAAAGGGGAAAAGAAAGACAGATTGGGATGAGGAGAGATGGGAATTCCATGGAAAGAACATGAGTAGATAACAAAAATAACCCAGTTTTGTCTTGCGGAGGTGAGAAGAGAATTAGGGCCTCATTATTTTTTAATCACTTCGTCCTTTTTTTCTCAAGTCTGGTTGAGAATCCCCAGCTGTATGCTTCTTCTAAACCTCATTCACCACCATTTATACATACATTGGGTTCGGAAACAAACTATTAGGACTGGCATTTTCATTTGTGTCTTTGAACTGAAACCATAAGAAGAAAACAAACCCCTAATGCTATTGTGCAGATGGGGTCCATCAGTGGGATGGCTCCGTCACACTTCGCATGCAAGCTGCCCCAAGGGAGATCTAAAAACTCTCATTTTCAAGGTGCACAGCATGCCTTCCTAAATCTGTTTGCTGTCAGAACTTTCCAATGGGCTGTGGTTTCACCTTTGCCCGGTAGGTGGATTTACGTATTTGTGTACTTAGTTTTAACTGAACTAACTCTCACAGGGTAGGTAACTGGATACAAAAGTACACCTGGGAAGAAATCACAGATGTGAGTTACTCACAAGTCTAGCACAAAGGAGCGACACAGACACAAATGGCAACACTGACACCTGTGCTCTCCATCAGCCACGTTCCAGGACAAACGGTCCTCTGTAATCAGATGTCGGAAGAACTCGTCCAGAGAACAAACTATCAGGAAGACCAAGTAAAGTATGGATTTTCATTCACAAATGGTATATTGTGCTGTGGGACATGAACTAAAGATGGAATGAAACTTTCATGATTAGCAAGATACCGTTTATTTCACCTTTCAGTATTTCACCTTTTTGTACGACAGCTAAATACTCGTACTTTATAAACAGCTCAGTATGCATATACCAGGGGTGAATGTCAAGGCTTCCTTACTGATGGTGTGCCTATAAAAAGGCTTCAGAGACCATAGCCTAGACTTAGCTCCTTCCATAACCAGCTCCGGGAGGTCTGGGCAGAGCATGTCGTATGCTTCATTACATACCCTACTTAGCAGGTCAATACATGCTAAACGATTAAACTCATCATTCTACTGTAAAGTACACTTCCTGTTTATGTTTCTGAAAATTCTGGCAGTCAAGTACCATTTACCCTATAAAGCCATAGCTGGATCTGAAATCGGTCATTTATAATATAGACACTGCCTCAGGATTGCTCTTTAATAACATTTCAAACCGGTCCTACGGCTTCGGCCATCCAATTCATGTCAAAGAACAACTGAAAGGCTTATGCCTGGCCCTTCTCTCCCTATAATGTTAGAAGCATGAAGAAAATAAGACAGAATTTTATCCGGGCACACAAAAGCCATGTTTTACAGGGCAGTCCTCTTGGACGACTGTTCCTAGACATTATTCTCAGGAATTCACTTTCAACTACTAACCATACATGAGGTCTGCAGTTAAATTCGAATTATAGAGGACAAAAGAATGTTAAGTGGTCGTCAGAATTAAAAGCAAGGGTTTGCCAGCCTGAAGGAGGATCAGCTGAAATGATACCCCACCTGCAAATGTTGTTTGAGGAGCAGACGTTAAAATGAGAGAGGCGAGAGAGGCAGTCATTTCTTTTCTAATCTAAGCTTCATCTCCAGCAGAGAATCTCATTACGCTGGACATTCTGAAGACTGGGTCAGAGCTGATCATGTGTCTAAGGTATGTACAATGGCATTTAAACAATTAGTTAATCACTGTACAGAATTCTTCTCATCTTCAAAAAGAAACTCTCATTTACATATTAATTCAGTTCGGAAGACCTGATCCACACAAGTTAACTCAATGTAAAATCTTCAAAGTGAAAACCAAGAACAGGTTGACAGGTGTATAAAGCTTGCCTGAGTTTGACCTCAGAATGGAAATGTGCACTCTCAGGCGAGTTCAGCGCATTCTTTTTCCGGTGTGCAGCTGAGCCACGGGAGCCAGCGATGAAAAATTCACGCAGGGCGCTTCAGCAGTCCCACCTATGGCCTTAACATCTGCTGGTTTCACGTCACACTAAAACTTCAAAGTGAATCCACCCCTGAGACGGTGGCAAGCCTTCACTGGGAGCAGGAGAATGGATAGTTCAGAGACGTCCTCTCCTTCCCAACAGGAAATACCTGTGCAGAACATGCTGTAACTTACCCTCTTAACCATATAAAAGGGCAGGGGTTGGGGGGAAGTTAAGGGATAATAATGCACAAAACAGCAGGCGGTACCATGACGGGACTGCATTTCACTTCTAATTGTCATGCTTTTTAAAAATTTTATTTATTTTTATCTCAACCGTCTTTATCTTTTGCTTCCCATAAGCTTCAAGTGCAGCCAAAATATTTAGCAACTGAAAAGGTGGTGAGGTTTTGAACTCTCAAGTACACAGTTGTCTGGGAAAATATGTCACCCCCTCCTGTTAGCTGGGGGAGAGCGCATCACGCATTTTGATGTTTCGAGGCAAGGCTGGCCCTGGGTGCTACTCCACCTCGACACTAGGCTGTCCCTGCAGGAGGAACAGTTTATTATGACGACTGCAAACAAGAGGTGGGCCGCATAGCACTTTCCACTTTTAAATTAATTACAGTGCAATCCACCAGGAATTTAATTTCCAGTACCCTACCACCTTGATCGTATTCACTACAGAAAGGTTCCCTACTTTATTCTCCTGATGCCAAGGGAAAATTTATCATCGTTAAATGATAATTGGCTGTAATATCTTCAGATGCTTCAGAATTGCTGGCTGGCAAGTTTTTTAAATTTTTCATCAATCTTGTTTGGTGTTTTTACAAAGCCTACATTAGGAAAAAGAAAAAAGATGTCTAAGCCTGCAGAACACACTGCATCTTACTACCTGCATGAATAGGTCTTGAGAATATCTAATTCCATAATAAATCCGGTGGGGTTGTGCACCCTCTGTGCCTCACACGGTGCTGCCTGGGAAGTCCTGAACTGCAGTTTCTCCCCTTACAGCATTCGTTGCAGTCCAGAAAGGAGCAAATTTAAACAATCAGTTCTGGGGAATTCCCTAGCAGTCCAGTGGTTAGGACTCCAAGCTTCCACTACAGGGTGCAAGGGTTCAATCCCTGGTGGAGGAACTAACATCCCACAAACCAAGTAGCATAGCCGAAAAGATTAAAACATAAGTAAATAAAAATGAAAATAAATAAACAGGGACTTCCCTGGTGGCGCAGTGGTTAAGAATCCGCCTGCCAGGGTTCGATCCCTGGTCCGGGAAGATCCCACATGCTGCGGAGCAACTAAGCCCGTGCGCCACAACTACTGAAGCCCGCGCGCCTAGAGTCCGTGCTCCGCAACAAGAGAAGCCACCGCAATGAGAAGCCCGCGCACCGCAACAAAGAGCAGCTCCCGCTCGCTGCAACTAGAGAAAGCCCGCGCACAGCAACGAAGACCCAATGCAGCCAAAAATAAGTAAACAGAATTTTAAAAAAGAGACTATTTTAAAATAAATAAATAAATAAATAAACAATCAATTCTGGGGTTTTCTGCAGATTTATCAAGACTTCTGATCTTTAGAGCTTTTCAAAATAGAATTTTAGTGAGAAAATGCATGATTGGGTGCCCTTTAAATTTTAGGTAAATCTAACACATCAACAGTGAGGTTCACCCAAGAATTAAAATAAGGCCATTTCCTCAACCTCCTTACTTGTCACATTTTACCTGGTCCCCATAAAAAGCAAAGAACACAGATGGGGACAGAATGCAGGTTTTCTCCTAAGATTTAAAATAAGTCCGTCCATACCATCAGCTTCCTTATATCTCACCTTCTACACATTTTACCCAGTGCTAACGAAAAGATAAAACTACACAAGGGAACGAAATGCAAGGCAGTTAATTATAATATTTATGAGCTGCTTCCAATATGCTTCTTGGTTAGAGTAGACACTGAAATTATTTAAAAATTTACATATTCCAATTATCTAACGCATGGTATGGCGTTAGTACGGCAACTTACAAATTTACTGTATTCGTTTTATTTTCTACTGGCTTTGTAGAGTGGGCATGTAGGAAACTACTAGGTGCGGACTACTTCATACCTTCGTGATGTTATTAGCATCAAGTTAACCAGAATATTTGTGGAATTTTTTTCCCCCTCTTCTAATAGACTAATGTCAATTTTTTTGTTTCTGACTCAGAATTCCACCAATTTGACCTATTATTATCCTGGCATGTATATTACAATTGAGTGCTGAATCAGATTTGCTAACCAGAATAAACGGCTCTAATTATAAAAGTTGGAAGTCATTAAAATTATCACAATATATTTAATAACAAAATTTCCATCTTTTATTATTAATACTGAAAAATCTCCATAAATCATTCTTTTTCTACTATGATTCTTGATTCATAGGGTCCTTTAAATAGCAGTACAACATGCACTGGACCTTGTGAGCCCTACACTTAATCAATGGACACAACTCTCCAAAGCACCACAAAGGCCCCACTGATGGCCAGATCTGCACCGCCTGTGGTCTGGAGCTGAGGACTCAATTCCTAGAAATTAGGAGCTGGTGGCAGGGTGGTGGCCACCTAGGAGCACTTGATGGGCATGTGCGGGGCATGTGGGAGCACACGCAGTTAATGCCCACCGTCTCCTGACCGTGGTGCTGTTCACCCAGTAAACTCTGTTAGGCCTAAAGCAACTGGATTCCTCAAGGACCAGGAGTAGCAAACACTACGGTCTATCCCGCGTATGAGACAAAACTTTTCAAACTACCCGAAGGGGAAAGCCATTCCTTCAAGGTGGTTTTTAAAAAGATGAAATCTACCACTATACAGACAAATCCACTTAACTCACTCTTGTATGACATGATCATAATATTTTGAAATCTACCATGACCATTTCCCAACTGTATTTTCTCAACAGCATAATCACTGCATTTCATACCATGAAGCTTCACGCTGCAGACATTTGGTGGCATCTCTGAGATGCACCTGTTGTTCTCTTTTAGCTCCGAGTTCTTGCTTCTGGTCATTTCCCCCTTCTCCGGCAACCAACTCTTCCTAGTAGAATTTCTGGAGCCTTCTTTCAAAGGCCAAATATTTAAACTAAGTTGCCTCAAACTAAAGCATCCTTAATTAACTGAACATTTAACTGTGATGTGTGTGTATTTTCTTCATGATCCGGGCTTTTAGTTATTCTTAAGATATACTCCTAATTTTAACACAACTTAGTATATATATTTTCTCAAAGATTTTTTTTTAAATTAAAGTAAAAGGACATAACCTGTGGCCTAATCTAGTTGCAAGTTTCATGGATACAACTCCTTATAAGCCAAAAGATGTTTTGTTGTTGTTAAAAACCATACACATTAACAGAGTACAAAAGCAAAAATGTTATTTTAAATTCCCCCAAACAAATAAGATCCTGTATTTAGAATTACCGGTCAGATTCACATTTTCTGCCTCTCAGTTCAAAGAAAGCAGCTATAGACACTGGATCAATACTGAACCATAATCACTAACCCAGAGAGGTAAGATTTATTGCAAAATGCCCCTTGAGATGGCGGTTATTAATTAAATCCAGAAGTTACTGCTTTCACAATGACCATGTGGGATTTTGTCACTCACTTGCTATGCTCAGGTGAATGAGTGGGCTGGTCTTGTTCTCCCCATTCCTCTCGTTGACGGCCTGCACGTAGTAAGACCCTGCATCGCTGGCCGTCGCTGCCAGGATCACCAGCTGGTTCTCCAGTGTGATGGCTCTGCATCAGGGAAGAGAAGAGACAGTGTCAAGGCCGGTCCATGGAACTTTGTATTTGTAAGACAGATTAATTTACTAGGCCGACCATAAGGGAATGTCCAGAGTTGTTATTGTTGTTGTTGTTGTTTTAAAGGTTAAAAAAAGATCTGGAAGGACAAAAACAAATCCCCAGGCCGACTTGAGGAATGAGTTGGTGGCTGAGCCTGCTGAGGTCCAATGACGTGCTGGCTCTTGCCAGGGGTCTGGGAGTTCCAGGCGCCACGTCCGTACATTTGGCCCACCCTCCTTCTCTTAAGAAATGAGAAAATGGAGGATCAGAGAGGTTAAGTTGTTTTTCCAAGGTAAAACAGCAAGGTAACAGTACCAGAGGGAGGACTAGGTCTTCTCACATGTAGACTGGTGCTCTGCCAACCATACCATACACAGACTCTCACCCTTACTTATTTAAAAGAAGAAGAAGAAGAAAAACAACAAACACAAATTCCACAAATCCAAATAACCTTTCCTTAAATGGGTGACCCAGTATCCTTTGCTCATGTTATAGTTCTATATTCTTTTTACTAGTTAAGGAGGTTGGGGGGGTAGAACCTGTTAAAAAAACAAAAACAAAAACAAAAACAAAAAAAACAAAGGTAAGTGATCTTTTCCTTGGGTGGTGAAGTGCACTTTGAGGGTCAGACACATTCTGAGCACCAAAATGTCATTTAGCCTACACTCTCATCTTCAAAACACTAGGAAACTCTTGGGACCCTGGAGTCCCACAACTGTGTCACTCTACGGACGAATAGTTTTATTTGTTCATTTTTAATGCTAGATAGTCATAGCCCTTCCAGAGTCAGCTAAACTAAGATCTCTATTCTAGTAACATTAAAAAACATGCAGGACGTAAAACCGGGGCCTCAGATGTAAATTCGGGGCCTCAGACGTAAAACTGGGGTCAATGATGTAAATCCGCGACCTCGGATTGGATGTGAATCTGGGGTGCAGACGCCTGTCAAGCCCAGACAGAGTCCCTGGCACGCTGGGTGGTGCGGGCGGCACAGATGGCCCGGCTCTGACCCTGAGGACACCAGGCCGCCACCCTGCCCCTCCGGCAGCTCTGGGTCCCCATTGCCATGTACCAGCTAGGTGGTTCCAGGGATCTGGATGTCCATGTCTTTGGGGGACCATTACTTAGCCTGCCACATGCTTGTGGGATCTTGGTTCCCAGGCCAGAGGTCGGGCCTGAGCTCCTGTGGTGGGAGCTCCAAGTCCAAACTGCTGGACTAACAGAGAACCTCAGACCCCAGGGAATATCAATTGCATTGAGGCCGTCCAGAGGTCCTCCTCTCAGCACCAAGATCCAGCTCTATCCAACTGCCTGCAAACTCCACTGCTAGAAGTCTCAGGCCAAACAACCAGTAAGACAGGAATACAGCACCATCCATCAAAAAAAAAAAAAAAAAAAGAAACAACAAAAAAATATGTTACAGATGAAAGAGCAAGGTAAAAACCTACAACACCAAATAAATGAAGATGAAATAGGCAAGCTACCTGAAAAAGAATTCAGAGTAATGATAGTAAAGATGATCCAAAATCTCGGAAATAGAATGGAGAAAATACAAGAAACATTTAGCAAGGATCTACAAGAACTAAAGAGCAAACAAACAGTGATGAACAACACAATAAATGAAATTAAAAATACTCTAGAAGGAATCAATAACAGAATAACTGAGGCAGAAGAACGGATAAGTGAGCTGGAAGATAAAATGGTGGAAATAACTGCCAGGGAGCAGAATAAAGAAAAAAGAATGAAGAGAATTGAGGACAGCCTCAGACCCTCTGGGACATTAAACACACCAACATTCAAATTATAGGGGTCCCAGAAGAAGAAGAGAAAAAGAAAGGGTCTGAGAAAATATTTGAAGAGATTAGAGTTGAAAACTTCCCTAACACTGGAAAGGAAACAGTCAAGCAAGTCCAGGAAGTACAGAGAGTACCATACAGGATAAACCCAAAGAGAAACATGCCGAGACACATATTAATCAAACTATCAAAAATTAAATACAAAGAAAAAATATTAAAAGCAGCAAGGGAAAAGCAACAAATAACATAAGGTTAACAGCTGATTTTTCAGCAGAAACTCTGCAAGCCAGAAGGGAGTGGCAGGACATATTTAAAGTGATGAAAGGGAAAAACCTACAACCAAGATTACTCTACCCAGCAAGGATCTCATTCACATTCGATGGAGAAATTAAAACCTTTACAGATAAGCAAAAATTAAGAGAATTCAACACCACCAAACCAGCTTTACAACAAATGCTAAAGGAAGGAAACACAACAGAAGGAAAAGACCTACAAAACAAACCCAAAGCAGTTAAGAAAATGGTAATAGGAACATACATATTAATAATTACCTTAAATGTAAATTGATTAAATACTCCAACCAAAAGACATAGACTGGCTGAATGGATACAAAAACAAGACCTGTACATATGTTGTCTACAAGAGACCCACTTCAGACCTAGGGACACATACAGACTGAAAGTGAGGGGATGGAAAAAGATATTCCATGCAAATGGAAATCAAAAGAAAGCTGGAGAAGCAATTCTCATATCAGGCAAAATAGACTTTAAAATAAAGACTATTACAAGAGACAAAGAAGGACACTACATAATGATCAAGGGATCAATCCAAGAAGAAAATATCACAATTGTCCAAGAAGAAGGTATAACAATTGTAAATATTTATGCACCCAACATAGGAGCACCTCAATACATAAGGCAAATGCTAACAGCCATAAAAGGGGAAATCAACAGTAACACAATAATAGTCAGAGACTTTAACAGCCCACATCCACCAATGGACAGATCATCCAAAATGAAAATAAATAAGGAAACACAAGCTTTAAATGACACATTAAACAAGATGGACTTAATTGATATTTTTAGGACATTCCATCCAAAAACAACAGAATACACTTTCTTCTCAAGTGCTCATGGAACATTCTCCAGGATAGACCATATCTTGGGTCACAAATCAAGCCTTGGTAAATTTAAGAAAATTGAAATTGTATCAAGTACCTTTTCCGATCACAATGCTATGAGACTAGATATCAATTACAGGAAAAAAAACTGTAAAAAATACAAACACATGGAGGCTAAACAATACATTACTAAATAACCAAGAGATCACTGAAGAAATCAAAGAGAAAATCAAAAACTACCTAGAAACAAATGACAATGAAAACACAATGATCCAAAACCTATGGGACGCAGCAAAAGCAGTTCTAAGAGGGAAGTTTATAGCAATACAATCCTACCTCAAGAAACAAGAAAAATCTCAAATAAACAACCTAACCTTACACCTAAAGCAATTAGAGAAAGAACAACAAAAAAATCCCAAAGTTAGCAGAAGGAAAGAAATCATAAAGATCAGATCAGAAATAAATGAAAAAGAAATGAAGGAAATGATAGCAAAGATCAATAAAACTAAAAGCTTGTTCTTTGAGAAGATAAACAAAATTGATAAACCTTTAGCCAGACTCATCAAGAAAAAAATGGAGAAGACTCAAATCAACAGAATTAGAAATGAAAAAGGAGAAGTAACAACTGACACTGAAGAAATACAAAGGAGAGAATACTACAAGCAACTCTATGCCAAAAAAATGGACAACCTGGAAGAAATGGACAAATTCTTAGAAAAGCACAACCTTCTGAGACTGAACCAGGAAGAAATAGAAAATATAAACAGACCAATCACAAGTGCTGAAATTGAAACTGTGATTAAAAATCTTCCAACAAACAAAAGCCCAAGACCAGATGGCTTCACAGGCAAATTCTACCAAACATTCAGAGAAGAG
Organism: Balaenoptera musculus; assembly: GCF_009873245.2. Classification (NCBI taxonomy): domain Eukaryota; kingdom Metazoa; phylum Chordata; class Mammalia; order Artiodactyla; family Balaenopteridae; genus Balaenoptera; species Balaenoptera musculus. The sequence goes on from NC_045799.1 coordinate 85,627,673, forward strand.
CTAACACCTATCCTTCTCAAGCTCTTCCAAAATATAGCAGAGGGAGGAACACTGCCAAACTCATTCTATGAGGCCATCATCACCCTGATACCAAAACCAGACAAAGATGTCACAAAAAAAGAAATTATAGGCCAATATCTCTTATGAACATAGATGCAAAAATTCTCAACAAAGTACTAGCAAACAGAATCCAAGAGCACATTAAAGGGATCATACACCATGATCAAGTGGGGTTTATCCCAGAAATACAAGAATTCTTCAATATACACAAATCAATCAATGTGATACACCATATTAATAAATCGAAGGATAAAAACCATATGATCATCTCAATTGATGGAGAAAAAGCTTCTGACAAAATTCAACACCCATTTATGATAAAAACTCTCCAGAAAGTAGGCATGGAGGGAACCTACCTCAACATAATAAAGGCCATATATGACAAACCCACAGCCAACATCATTCTTAATGGTGAAAAACTGAAACCATTTCCACTAAGATCAGGAACAAGACAAGGTTGCCCACTCTCACCACTATTATTCAACATAGTTTTGGAAGTTTTAGCCACAGCAATCAGAGATGAAAAAGAAATAAAAGGAATCCAAACCAGAAAAGAAGAAGTAAAACTGTCACTGTTTGCAGATGACATGATACTATACACAGAGAATCCTAAAGATGCTACCAGAAAACTACTAGAGCTCATCAATGAATTTGGTAGAGTAGCAGGATACAAAATTAATGCACAGAAATCTCTTGCATTCCTATACACTAATGATGAAAAATTTGAAAGAGAAATTAAGGAAACACTCCCATTTACCACTGCAACAAAAAGAATAAGATACCTAGGGATGAACCTACCTAAGGAGATAAAAGACCTGTATGCAGAAAACTATAAGACACTGATGAAAGAAATTAAAGATACAGACAAATAGAGAGATATATCATGTTCTTGGATTGCAAGAATCAACACTGTGAGAATGACTATGCTACCCAAAGCAATCTACAGATTCAATGCAATCCCTATCAAATTACCAATGGCATTTTTCACAGAACTAGAACAAAAAAATTCACAATTTGTATGGAAACACAAAAGACCCTGAAGACCCAAAGCAATCTTGAGAAAGAAAAATGGAGCTGGAGGAATCAGGCTCCCTGACTTCAGACTATACTACAAAGCTACAGTAATCAAGACAGTATGGTACTGGCACAAAAACAGAAATATAGATCAATGGAACAGGATAGAAAGCCCAGAGATACACCCACGCACATATGGTCACCTTATCTTTGATAAAGGAGGCAAGAATATACAATGGAGAAAAGACAGCCTCTTCAATAAGTGGTGTTGGGAAAACTGGACAGCTACATGTAAAAGAATGAAATTAGATCACTTCTTACCACCATACGCAAAAATAAACTCAAAATGGATTAAAGACCTAAATGTAAGGCCAGACACTATCAAACTCTTAGAGGAAAACATAGGCAGAACACTCTACGACATAAATCATAGCAAGATCCTTTTTGACCCACCTCCTAGAGAAATGGAAATAAAACAAAAATAAACAAATAGGACCTAATGAAACTTAAAAGCTTTGCACAACAAAGGAAAGCATAAAAAAAGACGAAAGGACAACCCTCAGAATGGGAAAAAATATTTGCAAACGAAGCAAGTGACAAAGGATTAATCTCCAAAATATACAAGCAGCTCATGCAGCTCAATATCTAAAAAACAAACAACCCAATCCAAAAATGGGCATAAGACCTAAATTGACATTTCTCCAAAGAAGATATACAGATGGCCAACAAACACATGAAAAGATGCTCAACATCACAAATCATTAGAGAAATGCAAATCAAAACTACAATGAGGTAACACCGCACACCAGTCAGAATGGCCAACATCAAAAAATCTACAAACAATAAATGCTGGAGAGGGTATGGAGAAAAGGGAACCCTCTTGCCCTGTTGATGGGAATGTAAATTGATATAGCCACTATGGAGAACAGTATGAAATTTCCTTAAGGAACTAAAAATAGAGCTACCATATGACCCAGCAATCCCACTACTGGGCATATAGCCTGAGAAAACCATAATTCAAAAAGAGTCATGTACCACAGTGTTCGCTGCAGCTCTATTTACAATAGCCAGGACATGGAAGCAACCTAAGTGTCCATCGACAGCTGAATGGATAAAGAAGATGTGGCACATATATACAATGGAATACTACTCAGCCCCTAAAAAGAAACGAAATTGAGTTATTTGTAGTCAGGTGGATGGACCTAGAGTCTGTCATACAGAGTGAAGTAAGTCACAAAGAGAAAAACAAATACTGTATGCTAACACATATATATGGAATCTAAAAAAAAGAAAAAAAATGGATCTGATGAACCTAAGGGCAGCACAGGAATAAAGACACAGACGTAGAGAATGTACTTGAGGACATGGAGAGGGGGAAGGGTTAACTGGGACGAAGTGAGAGAGTGGCATTGACATATATACACTACCAAATGTAAAATAGATAGCTAGTGGGAAGCAGCTGCATAGCACAGGGAGATTAGCTCAGTGCTTGTGACCACCTGGAGGTGTGGGATAAGGAGGGTGGGAGGGAGAAGGAAGAGGGAGGCGATATGGGGATATACGTATGCATATAGCTGATTAACTTTGTTATACAGCAGAAACTAACACAACAATGTAAAGCAATTATACTCCAATAAAGATGTTAAAAAAACATGCAAGATAAATAACTTCTCATGAGAAATTTTAACATAATAAAACTTTTTCATCCTGCTACCTTGTAAAACCTTTTTCAAAACCTCTTGATTTTCAGACATTTTATAAGATTATCTTAAGAAGTTACTGCTTATTCAGGGTTCCCTCAGGATATATTACAGTTTGAGGTCTCTACGACTAACTTACCTCATTTCTCATTTAAGAAAATTTCCCTATTAAGAAGTTTTCAATTTTTAGTCCCATAAAAATATTTCAAAAAAGCTTTACTATAATTATTTATGATTCCTTTATAGAACCATAGAAATTGTTCCATTTTATTTTAGTATATGTTACACTGGCACCTAAAATTAAATATCAATATTTATTACACATGAAGTTACACATTTAATAGTACAATTTAAAAACTGAATATATCATAACTTTTTTCTTTAACATCTGATTTTTGCCATAGTAATTTCAAATATGCCTATTATTCCTCAGAATTATTCTCCAAAAAGTCCATTAATTCTCTATTATTTATGATGTTGTTTCAAGGGTATTGAAAATTAATAAGTACATAAAGAATAGAAATATTAAAGTTTACATCTGTTATAATTTATAGATTTAAGCTCATTTTTTCTTTTAAATGTCAGTAGTAGAGTCAAAAGTCATGAAGAAAAACCTATCTATTGCCAAAAAGAACACCACAAAAATGCCCAAACTTTAGAGAACATTAGATTAATGAGGATCGACTCCCCAGAAGACTTTATTCTTTTTTCCTATCCATCTCTTTCTGAACAGGGTATTTCTACAAAAGAAACAGATTTTTTAATGAAAACTAAAATATCTAAAAACATTCATCAAATTCAAAATTCTGGTGCTTGTTATAATGCTTAAGAAGAACAATTTTTAAAGATAATGAAGTAGGTACCAAGCATCCGTGCTCTCAGTCTTCTTTCCCAAGAGACCCTGACTTTGCTGTGGTGCCCATGCCTTCCCCAGGCAGCCACGTGATGTGAGGAAGTCAACCAGCCCCGTTCCCAGCACCAGGTTTGCTACCCCAGCCGTGTTCAAGACAGTGAGGAACTGCCATGGGACCCAAGTTGCCCAGTCAGACCAACAGGAAGGACCGTGCTTGGGGCCAGTCAGGACACATGCTGCCCTGTGGGCTGCTGGTGGCCACCTTTACAACCCTGAGGGAAGGCAGTGTGTAAACAAAAGGAGGAGGAAGGACAGAATTTTGAGAATCAGAACAAATTAGACCACAGCCTGAATGTAATGATGAGAAGTAAGCTAAGAGATCCTTTAAGACGACCCTTATATTTGTTCATAAAATATTCAGTGATAACTTTAGGTTACTACGTTGGGGCTGACTTCCAACGTCTACCCCACATCCCACCCTATGACAGCAGCACTGTGGTGTGAGAACTGACCCCACCTGGGGGTCAAGGTTATCCAATCCCTCCTGCTAGTGACTAACACAGGAAACAAGGCTTAAGCCAATCAGCCTACGGCATATACCTGGGGACTGTCATTGGTCTGGGGTGGCCACACCTAAGTTAGTTCATCAGATCAATGGGCAGGATCTCCATCCCACGGCTGGGGCTCAGGCTTTTTCTCCCTCCACTAGATGTGAACAAGGAAGCATGTTGCCCCAGATGTTCATGGTGACAATTTTATGGCTGTGAGGGGAACAACCTTAACATGAAGCTGACAATGTTAGTGGCAGGACAAAGAGAATGGAAAGCACCCAGGTCCTTGACCTTGAGAACCTGGTGGGATCAGTGAACTGTCCTGCAGGCCTTCTTGTCTCTGGACTTCTCATTTCACGAGGTAATGTACTATACTCGTGCTTAGACTTGTTAAGTTAGGGCTTCTGTTACTAGAAGTGAAACACATCCTGATACAGATTCAAAACAGCATACACAATAGCATCAATTTAGGGTAAAAAAACCCGAAGAAAACCTAAAACATGTGTATACTCTGTGCATAGAAAAATAATCCCATATATCAGTCTATCTATATGTATACATGAAATGTTAACAGTGGCCAGCTCTGAGTAGAAAGATTCCAAGTTATTTTCTTTCAATTTCTGTTTTTTAAAATATTTTTCCAATTTTTCCATAAGAAATATCACTTTAGTTACCCAACGAAAAATTTTCAAATTGAGTGCAAGGGTATGCTAAGTAATTATGGTAGCAAAATTTAATAATTTGTCTGTATTTATGAACTACGTGGCTTTTACTATAATGTAATTCCAAAGTACTAATTTAAAACTTACACTGATTATATAGGAAAATTACAGTATTAAGCCAGAGATTTTCTTTTAACGTTATTAAAATAACTGTATGTATGGTTTTATGTAAAATTATTTCCTTAGTATTTCCCATCTTAATTCTACATTTCAAAATGAAATCTTATAATTCTAACTTCTAATTCCATGGAATAATAATAAAGAAAACAAGAACAAAAAATGAAAGCACTTAGTCCAGTGTGGGTGAAATGTGCTGCAGCTCAGGAAACCAGAACGCTGGATCCATAAAGAGGGAGTTAGAGGGTTACCAGCTACGGGCTGTGAGCGCAGGGGGTTTTCATGTGGCCAGTTGCCCTTAATAGTGGAGATTCCTGACCAAGGAGACACTGCAGTTCCACAGAAGAAGACTCGTTCGAATGGACATTCTCTAAGTGCTCTGGGTTTACACTTGATTCTCCCAGCGCTTTCTTGAGGCAGTGGGCAAAATAAGAACTCTCCGTTTCAGAAAAGACGAAAGCTTCTAGGAGCTACTGGGGGTCTTTGACCATCAGCATTGATCAAAAACACCTGTGGGGGGCTTCCCTGGTGGCGCAGTGGTTGAGAATCTGCCTGCCTATGCAGGGGACACGGGTTTGAGCACTGGTCTGGGAGGATCCCACATGCCACGGAGCAACTGGGCCCGTGAGCCACAACTACTGAGCCTGCGCGTCTGGAGCCTGTGCTCCGCAACGGGAGAGGCCGCAACGGTGAGAGGCCCGCGCACCGCGATGAAGAGTGGCCCCCGCTCGCTGCAACTAGAGAAAGCCCTCGCACAGAAACGAGGACCCAACACAGCCAAAAATAAATTAAAAAAAAAAAAAAAAAAAAAACCTGTGGGGGAAAAGACCCCTGGGAGGTGGGTTCCTACCCCCAAAGCTTATGCATTTGGTGTACGGGGCTGGGGGGAGGGGAGTCGGCACCCAGCTGGGATATGGTCAAGCGTGCTTCCCCCAACACTAGCCAACACTGAGGAGACGAGGCATTCCCTGTGCCATACAGAGCATCTACTTTCAGAGCTGTGACACTGACATATTAATTCTTGAAGCACCAGATTTATGGTTGATGAAAACAGCCCAGGGTGTGCCTGCTCAAGATGACGAAGGGAAAGTCATGGTATATGTTCCCTTGGATTGCCATGAGGACAGAACCAAATAACTGTATTCACTATTTAGCAACTATCTGCATCCCCAGGCCTGACTTGAGTGGAGGAAATACAATCTGAAACCAGGTACACACCGCCCATGTTCCATGGCACTTAGATGTGATATATTTACAAACCATGAGAAGTAACAGGAAACACTCAATAACTTTCCCTTAAGAGCAGTTTTGGGCCCAAAGGGAGGAGTTCCAGGGGGTATCACCCAAAATTTCCATGATGTACATCAAAACTTTCAGTGTAACCCGTCCTTTTGTTTTCATAAAAAAATAAAGTGTCTTTGGTATTTAATCTTTGACACTTTTTTTAAAGTTTTTATTTATTTATTTATTTTTGGCTGCGTTGGGTCTTAGTTGCTGCACGGGCTTTCTCTCGTTGCCGCGAGCGGGGGCTACTCTTCGTTGTGGTGTGCGGGCTTCTCATTGTGGTGGCTTCTCTTGTTGCAGAGCACGGGCTCTAGGAGCACGGGCTTCAGTAGTTGTGGCATGCAGGCTCAGTAGTTGTGGCTCGTGGGCTCTAGAACGCAGGCTCAGTAGTTGTGGCGCACGGGCTTAGTTGCTCCGCGGCATGTGGGATCTTCCCAGACCAGGGATTGAACCCGTGTCCCCTGCACTGGCAGGCGGATTCTTAACCACTGCGCCACCAGCAAAGTCCCGATCTTTGACACTTTTAACACACAGCAGGATGGTGATACAAACACTGATACATACATTATGATGAAAATTAAGTAAAGGGTTCAGTAAAATAAGAACTTTGCCCATAAAATATAAAAGTATAATTTGGGTCTGTGGTTTTACTATTACAAATGTTAACGCAGCATTTGATTAGTTTCAATTGTCATTTGAGTACATCTTTAAAAAAATCAGAGTGCAGAAAAATGTAGAACATTAGTTTTTAAGCCCTTAAAGAATAAAAACAAAACATTTAAAATAGTCCCCATTTTAATTAAACAACTTTTTAATGGGTTGGTTCTAAGGTTTAGTGTTCTGAGGATAATCTGGATCTCAGGCCTCACAGTTTAATAGCAAGATCAAAGCAGACAACTTCAAAATTGATGAACTTCCCCTACTTGTGTAATTACAAGAACTAAAATTGCTTCCCAGTAGTTTTGGCCATAATGAGTCTCTGGATACTCAGTAAATGTTAAGGCACTGGAATGACATGTTTACTTAGCCAAGAAGTAAACACTTGTTGCTCAGCATTCGTTCTGGGTGCAAGAAGAACATTTTATTTATTTGTCTATCTACCTATCTATTTATTTATTTATTTATGGCTGCGTTGGGTCTTTGTTGCTGTGCGTGGGCTTTCTCTAGTTACGGCAAGCAGGGGCTACTCTTCTTTGAGGTGCGCGGGCTTCTCATTGCGGTGGCTTCTCTTGTTGCGGAGCACGGGCTCTAGGCGCGTCAGCTTCAGTAGTTGTGGCTCACAGGCTCTAGAGCGCAGGCTCAGTAGTTGTGGCACATGGGCTTAGCTGCTCCGTGGCATGTGAGATCTTCCCGGACCAGGGCTCGAACCCATGTCCCCTGCATTGGCAGGTGGATTGAACCACTGTGCCACCAGGGAAGTCCAAGAGGAGCATTTTAAAAGCAAGTGAAGAAGAATTTGGGAAACCTATTTCTCAAAATTTCAAACCAAGAGAAGTGATGAGTTGAGTTGAGCCGTGTTCATTTGTAGAACACAGGAACACCCAGGAGAGATGACAAGAAGTAAATGGGATTTAAATTTAGCGCTAGTGCACCCAGCACTGCAGGCTTGCGGAGAAAGGCAGTTGTTAAATTTGAGAGCTACGGTTGTGCAGTAAGGCCCTCGTGTGGTAGGAGAGAAACCAATGGTGACCAGAGAGGGAAGATGCTAGAGACAGGAAGAGGCCGTTCAAACCGCCACCAGCTCAGCGACTGCCACCGTCCATGATTGTGAAACACTTCCCTCCTTTCGGTCCCTTCAGGGATCCTGTTCTATGGCAGGTACAGTTAATCTCATAATGGTAAGTATACGGAAACATACAATTAAATTGATGTAAATTAACCTTCAGTCTAACTCTTCTATACTGACGGTTAACAGATACAAATGGGGTTAAGTTGTAGGGTGGAGTTTCTAAAATGGTAACTCCCTTAAAATCATCTGGATTTCAAAAATATTCAGATACACACGTGTTCTGCCTTATACACAACTGACCCCAGTATTTCAGCACAGAGCCTGACAAATAGTATGCAATTGATAAATAGGTGCTGAAGGAATGAAAAGGTGAAAACATCCAGGTACTCATATTCACATATTTGCTCTCTTCCCTTCTGAGCTTGCAACTACATTTTGGCGCCAGAACCCAGGCAAGGAGAGGAATAACTGAACCTTTTAATAAACGTGCACAGAGCTCCCGCTACGTGTACAACACCATCCAGGGAAGGCAGCTGGGAGATGTGGTCATTGGACCACGGAGCCCGCTCCACGGGAAGAAGACCCCCGAAGGCCTGAGAAGACAAGCGGCAGCTGCGTGAGGCCCCGAACGCGTGCAACTTGTCCACGTGTTTTACAGAATGTTAGGGGAGGACGGGAGAAGCCAAACAGGTCACGAAATGCGCAGGCCTGACCACACTGACGTGCCAGTGACAGCTTCCTGAAAGTAGAACGTGAAATCAGAAAGACAGAGCCAGATCTCTAGCCCAGAGCCGGATCTCTAGCCCAGAGCAGGTGTGATTGTTCAGGAACGGAGGGCTGCTCAGGAGGCGACCCGGGAGGAGACACACGCACCCTCCTGCGGTCCCTTCTACCCGCACATCCCCACCTCCACCCGAGGCTCTGGCCAAGGGCTCCTTTGAGGCAGCGCTTCCCCTGAAGGCAGCACATCCAACTCTCTCCCAACCTGTGGGCCTGGTCTGGGGCTTCCCCAACTGCTCTCGAAGGGCCCGGGCCTGGAAGTGTGTCCCGGTCAGCGCGGCCGACAGCGGCAGAGAGGAGACTACAGTGGACCACAAGGAAGCAAAGAGGGACTCCCCGCCTGAGTGACAGTGTCCGTCTCTGAATAAAAGCAGACAGGAGCCAGCGCTCAGAGTTCACTCATCTCCTCCAGGCCCCGCTCTTGGAGCCTGGGGCAGAGCAGGGCCTGCCTTCACGTTAGGATCTAGCGGGGTCCACAGAGAATACACCTCCTTTTTCTACCAGAACAAGGTGATTACAGCGATAGGAAATAACACCACAGATAAACTGAGGACGAACTTATCCTGGTGCTCGGTGTTTATACAGAGAGGCCCTTCAAATGTTCAGACAAGTGCGACCTGGATGGAGCAGGGCCTGGAACCAGAGCTGGCCCTGAGTCTGTTCTCTGAGGCTCCTTACTTGGTTTTTTCATCTGTGAAAGAAGGATAACAGTACTTACACCAGGAAGAAAGCGCAAATCAGGCAGTGAAATACTTGAGGCCAACACACAGCCATTCATTCAGTGGGCGGTGGGTCTGAATCTGGCTCCGAGGTGTGGTGCATGTGAATAAGCAATAACATAAGGAATGTAGACAACTGTCCTCTTTGGGGGCTAAACAGCAAGTATGTTCTAGAGTTTTAGTTGACAGACCTCCGTACACACACACACAGCCAGGTGACTGAATTATCAGATTAAAGTCATAAATGATCTGACACTGCTACTACCTAAAAGTCATCTGCTCAGGGAGCCAAAGTGTAATGATTTAGCAAAGAAGCCCAGGAAAAACTCATTTTCAGATACGTCCCCCCATCTAACACACAAACGGCAAAATCCACTTTACAAGACTTTAATGCTGGAAAATCCCTGGCATCTTCTCAACATGTATTGATGTGTCACAAATAGAATCGACCCCTTTCCTCTAGAAAAGATACCGAACAATGTGAGGGATGGAAAAGAAATGCAGAAATTACAGGGTAGCTTGATACAACTGGCGAAGGATTTATTTCATCAGGGACTTGTGCCCAGCAGAAATATATTTATTTATAGCAGTTTCTTAAAATCTCTAGCTAGTTTTTGAAAGCATTTTAGTCAATTTATTCTTTAGTCAATTTATACTCAGGGGCCTTTTGCTATTTAACTAATTGTCAGCATAAGGCACAAGGAAGCGGCCGTGCCAAATTTCTGGTGTGGTCATATACCAAAGAATGAAGTGAAACAGGAAGGTTTCGACAGCGCTGAGGTTGAGGCATAAAAATTTCCAGCCAAGCTTTTTTTCTCTGCTAAAACAAACGAACAAAAATTTTTAAAAAGAACAAGAAACAAGACTTAAATAAATAAAATGTGTGGAGTATGTGTTTTCAGGTCTTTAGGTCCAAAGAGTGACCTAAACCCCATTTTTACACTCTGAACAGAATGTAACATCCACTCAAACTAAAAGTCATTTGAAGAGATGGCAGAAAGGCGTCTATAAATACATGGGCACCAGTGAGAGCCTCTCTGGAGGCGGGCTCTCCATGAGTCCCTCCACCCCTGAGATCCTCTGAAAACAGAGGGCGAAGCTGATGCAAGTCCACATTATACAGTGATCTAATAAAAACAATACTGAATTCATCCAAAAATTAATGAGTATTTCCACGGCCAAGTAAGACTTTCCCCCAAAGTAAAAGAGCACCAAGACCAGGGCCAACCCAGTGGTCCATGCGTCCGGTGAAGGGTTCTGCAGGGTGTGTAGTGACCCTCCTGCGCCTCGGTGAGTTGGGTCATTCCCAAGGCAGGGTGGGGAGAGGGGGTGGACCCAGCCGTTCCTGTGTAGGGTGGGGTCCAGCAAAGCCTGAGGCTGGCGATCCAAGTTTCCAGACAAGTCAGTTCCTCTCTGTATCCCACTCTCTTCAGAGGAAGGCACGCAGAGCGGGCAGAGCACCTGACCCTGTCTCGGTGTGGTGTCCCCTGTGCAGGACCATGTCTGCACGGCAGCATCAAATGCGCGGAGTAGCTGCCATGAAAGAGGAGCTCTCCTTCAAGAGCCCACAATGGCCGAGGGATCCAGGACAGTCCACTAGTGGGGCCCAGGCTTTTCTAAAGGTCTCCACCCATCTTGCAAGTCGGTCCCCGTACTAGTTCCTTTTGAAAGAAACGATCTTAGTACAAAGGGGTTCTCCTCTTTGTTCATCTCTTTCTGAGTATTAAGGGACAGAGCTGTGCCCGCAGAGCTGGGAGCATGGAGCTGACCAGGGCAGAGCCTCAAGTGCTGAAGCGGATCTTCAGCGACGGGGCCCCCAGACGCTGCTCCCCAGACTCCAGGGAGAGACCTTCACGCTCAAGGACAGGACTCCCTTGACAGTGAAGGGGAAAATTAATCTAGAAGCAACACAATTTTCCTGTAACTTCTTTTCCTTCTGGAAACTACTATGGGCATGGCCCTCGTGTGTAAGCAGAATGTCTGTTGGTTCTCTGCCTTCTCGGGAGCCCACGAGCCATCTGTGGTTACACACAGGCTCTGACACACACAGGGAAATGGGAAACTAATTTATAAGCAAGGTTGGAAATTATTTAAAACCCTGGGCCCCTAAACCGAACTCTCCGTAAGGGTCACCACACCCCTTGCCGATGTGAGACAGACCCCCCCCTTCCAGGGAGAAGCGCCACCCCCTTCGCAGGCCAGCTGGGGCCCTGGGGCCAGGGTGAGTCCAAAGGTGCTGGACAGAGAGCCAGCTGCACCACGAGCCGCAGCCGGGAGACAGACGTTGGTATTTTCAGAGCTCTGCCAGGTTTCTCCGCGTCCAGGGGTTAGCCTGCTTGTCCGGGGCGATCTCCCCGAGGACTGAGCCTCGAGCTGCTCCCCCATTCATCCCTCTCCCTGGGTGTCTGCAGCTCCTGCAAGGAGCCGGAAGTCCCCTTTGAATCTCCTGCTCTGGGATGGTAAGAGCCAGCTTCTGGGCGCCTGACGCGGTGCTGAGCCCCTGCAGGACTGTCTCCCCGGGTCCTCCCAGCAGCCAGGGATGAAGAGCCAGGGTGTGGGTGCAGAGCGGGGCTTCCTCCGACACCCCCTGGGGGCACCGAGCAAGCTGCCCGCCTGGGGGTGGCACAGTGCTCACGCCCCCTCTGCTGACGGGGAGAACAAAGGGACCCACTTCCTAGTGCTGGTGTGAGAAACAAGCGAGACGACGCACAAAAAGCCATGAGAACCACACGTGGCACACACCTCACACTCCAAGATGGTTATTGTTCCCATTATACGGACGGAAACTGAGGCTCTCAGAGGTGAAAGAACTTTCCCCAAGAAAGGGAAGACTCAAGGCTCCCGCCCAGTCCCCTCCCCCCTGCCCACCCCTAGTGTATTATCTGCAGGCCGGTCTAGACCACCTAGTCTACGCCCTCCCCCCCCACCCCGGGAGGCAGGAACCGTCCTCAGGGCTAACGGCGCCATGGGTTGCTCAGCATTGAGTCCGGCCCCTTTCTCGCTCTGTCTCCCCCCCACTCCTCTAGGACTCACGTCTGGCCCCAGGGTGGCTAAGAGGGCGCCTAGCACATGGCAGTGGTGGTGGGAGCCGAGACGCGGTGAAGGAGCGGCGCCGTGGGCCTGGGTGTCAGGACACCCGTGTGTCCACATCTGTCGGGAGGACGGCGGCTCCATGACGCGCCAGACCCCCGTGCGGAGCCCCGCACCTCCGAGGTGTGCGAGCCGGAGGTTCGGGCCCCCTCTCCCCCCGTGGCAGAACCTCAAGGCCAGGCCCTCTTGGTTACCGCTGCAGAGGTTCCTGTCTCCACCAGGTCCCGGCTGTTGGTCCTGGAAACGGGAGTCAGGAACAGGAGACTGGGAGTGGGTCATGACAATGAGTGAAAATGGTTTCTCCCTTGGAGAGAGGGAATATTTTTTTCTCAAGAACTACCAACTTTGGACTTTCCCTGGAAAAGCTTATATTACCCTGTGTTTGGGGGCATTAGGATGTGTCTACAATGAGAAAATGAGCAGGTGACTTCAGACTTGCCTGGGTAAATGGCGATATGCCCAAAATAAAGCCATAAATAATTTAAGGGGGCCGTTTTGGGAAAGTCTAAGGGTACTGGAAGCATTATTGACCATGACGTGACATGCACCTGTGAGACACAGGCAGTGTGCCTCTTTAGGGAGTTATCACTCACAGCGCCTAGACACCCCAACGGAAATAAAACGAGGAAAGTGGGTAAAAATAGAAAAAAGGCAACAGCCACTCTCCCCGGCGGCCCCCACTTCTTGCCGCTGTTACTGACCACGCAGCTCATTTCCATGACCGACGTAACACAGCAGCATGAGCGTAACTGCGTCCTCCGTCTCTGCAGAGCGCCGCACTGTGTTCCGCAGGTGGCAGTGCATCCGCTCTCGGGCCCGGCCGCGCTGCTCAACGGCCTCCCAGGTGTGTCACAAGCACCCCAGCTCAGAGCGACACTAGTGAACCAGGCACCAGGTTTTGAACAGAATAAAAGACCCGGGCCAACCCTTACCCGACTGACACAAAGGTAAAGACCTTTGAGATTTCCTGAAGGAGAGGCCACCTTTGCTGGGAGGAGAGTTAAGAAGGGGCAAACACGCAGCCTAACCCTTACCACGTATTTGGTGGATGAACGTTCTTTGGGTCGGCAGAGTAGTGGCCCCCGAAGACGGCCACGTCCTAACCCCCAGAACCTGTGAACACATTACCTCACCCGGCAGAAGGGCTCTGCAGATGCAGCTAAGTTAAGGGTCTTGATATGGAGAGATGCTCGTGGACCAGCTGGCTGGGTCCATGTAATCACAGGGGCTCTTAGAAGGGAGAGGAGTCAGGAGAGTCAGGACCAGGGAGACAGCTGAAGGTGCTGGGCGGGCGTGGAGGAGCGGCCGGAGCCCAGGGGTGCAGGTGCCCCAGGAGGCTGCAAAAGGCCAGGAAACAGGTTCTCCCCACACCTTCCAAAAAACACAGCCCTGCTGACACCTTGATTTCAGCCTAGTGAGACCAATTTCGGACTTCTGACACCCAGCCAGAACTGTAAGATAGCAAATCTGTGTTAAGTCACTATGTTTCTGGTAATATATTATAGCAATAATGGAAAACTAATACTCCTGAAAAACTTCAGTTTTCTGGGCTCCAGTTTCTTCACCTCCGAAATGAGAGATTCCCTACCTAGCTCACAGAGTTGTGTGTACTGAAAAAATCAGTGGAAGGTATGTATATGTGCTAAGCATAGGGCCTGACACTATAAATATTCAACAATGTACTTCCCAATATGACACAAATTCAAATTTACGGCAAACTGATTCAGAGCTTCCTCTGACAGACTGTTGGCAGCATTTATTCATTTATTTGTGATAAGAATAAATGAGAAGATTTTTAATCAAAAGCATTTATAATCTTCCTGTTCCTTTACTTTAGGGCCCTAGTGAGCAGTCTGGGGTAACAGCAGAGATCTAGGAAGGAGGAGGGTCTTGGGGATTCACACTGAGAAGAGAAACTTAAATCCAGAACTGACCCAGAGAGGAAGGGGAGGGGCGAAGAAGCCAGGCTGGCTACGAGGAAAGAGGATGTGAAGTGACGATTGCGGTTCATCTGAATTTTGTAATTCTTGGAGAGACTGGTAGTGATTTCAATTGCTTTGACAATATTTCTTTTTTGGATGGGCTGTATTATATTTTTTCTGCTTTGCCATCAAGCAGGGATTGCACAAGATCTGTTTCATTCACATATTCATTCATTCACTCATTCATTCATTTAATCATGTGACAAACAACTATTGAGTCCTTATTGGAAAGTGTTCTGACAGATCAGAGAGTATAAGAGGGGTTCATCAGTCTCCACACTCCAGTAGGGGTTGTGAGGTCGGGCGTCTATCACAATGGCTTAAAGTGCTAGCTCCAACCCTAACACCAGACTGTGGTCTCTAAATGCTGTTTCCACAAAAAGGAACCAGGGCCTTTTGGAGAAATGATTAACTATGGGTCTGGGGCAGGAAATGTACAAGATGAGCCTTGAACATCTGGTATCACATAGGGAGGAAACAATCAAAGACAAGGTCATATCAAAAGGACTCAGGAATCAACCTGAAGAAGCTCCCACTGCCCTAAAAGGGCACAATTTGGCATCAATAAGACAGCACACAAATCAGAAAAAAAGAAATAAACTGTCTCAACCTCCAGATAGCATAGTCTCCACAGAAAATACCCAGAAATCTACAAAAAACAAACCCCAAAACAACTCATGGAACTAATAAGTGAGTTCTGCAAAGGTTTCAGGATACAAGATAGGTATACAAAAACCAACTGTATTTCTATATAGCAGCAACAAGCATGCAAAAATCGAAATTAAAAATACAATACCATTTATAATGGCTCCACAGAAATACTCAGGTGAAAATAGAAACAGGACTCCTATGTGAAAAACTACAAAAACACTGAAGAAAGAAAACAAAACTCTAAATAAATGAAAAGACATACTGAGTTCATAGACTGGAAAACTCAACAAAGTAAAGATGTTAGTGTTCTCCAAACAGGTCTATAGATTTAACATGATTCCTATCAAAATCCCAGAAATATTTTTTGTGGATGTAGGAGAGATATTTTAAAAATTAATACGGAAGGTAAAGAAATTAGAATGGCTAAAACAATTTTGAAAACGTATGAAGGATCACTCCACCCGTTGTTAAGATTTACTATATAACACAGTTACCGGAACAGTGTGGTACTGACAGATGAAAAGACACATAGATCAAGAGGCTACAGACAGGGGCACCACGCGCAAAGGCCCTGGGAGGGGACAGGCGTGGTGTGTGACCACACGGCGAAGGAAGCCACGAAGGCGGGAGCGGACACAGCAGGGAGATGGGGAAGGAGATGCGATGGAAGCAGCCATGGCGTCTGGAACTCTGCAGACCTTCCTTACTCAGGAAAGCTTACCAGTGGGAAGGGCCTGCAGTTTATTGCTCTGAGGTCCTTCTTCCTCCTTTGGTCAAGCTTGGTGACCAGAGCCTCAGGGTTGAGGAGGAAGGAGGAAGGAGACGGGGATACTGACGACACATCGACAATGCGCAGTGGGAACAGATAAGCTCTATAAATGTAGCTCCAAGAACTCAACTGCAGAGCTGAGGCCAGTCAGGGAATTTTACAAAGAAGGATGAAACAACTCAGTGGATTCTAAGGATCAGGGAACAGGAAGTTGTGCTTTTAATTATAACCTTGCAGTGATGCTGAGAAGAGAATAAATTATATACCCTATTCTCTAAAATACAAGTAGAGACGCTTTAGAAAAGTTTTCATTAAAGCTACCACAAAGTAAAAAGCAAAAAACAAAAAACAAACAAACAAAAAAGGTTATGGTGATAAAATATTACTTCAAGCTATAAAAAATAACCTGTTACCTGAAATAGCTAATTACATAATAATGCCTCATAAATGAAATCGTGATGTGTCTTGTATTATCTCCTGCGTCTCTGTCTTCCTTTGCTCAAAAACGGTCAGCTTGGTATGGTTAGTTTAACTGTGCTTCGGGATGTAATAGTAAAATAAAAGGAATTTGCTAAAAACTAGATTTCATCGTGCAAATATCTGAGTTTGGGACATTTCAGTTAGTTAAGAACAAAGCGGTCAGTTGATACGAAAAGAAAGTTAAAGGGAGTTAGCTCAACGAGAACCAAGAATTCTGACAGTAACAACTCTGCCGAACCAAGAACGAACCAGGCTGGCCTGCTGGGATAGCCAGGCTTCTGACACGCCTGTGCAGGTCTGTAAGATAACTCAAATGGTACAAAGGACTCTTCTCTTTTGATGCAGGAATAGGGTGATCGTGTATGTAGGAAAGATACACATGAAAAATTGAATGCTGTTGTACTTTTTGAGTCATTTGGGATGTGAAGAAAACTACAAGTCTAGTGAAGAGCACATCAATACAGCTAGAAATTGTCCTCGATTAATTTTATACACACACACACACACACACACACACACACACACACACACACACACGTCATTATCCAAATACCAAGAGATTTAAAGCAATAAGAAAATAGAGTTGCTTCATTCCCTTCTAAGATCAGACACACAGGCTAGGAGCTTTCTAATAGAGTCCACTAGGCTATAAAGTAGAAGGCCTGCTCAACTGAAAGGTTGGGGACAGGGTGCTAAACAAGGAACATCTGGTTTTTATTGTATATATTTGAAGGTTACAATGAATCCTGTGCAAGGACCTAAATAGTTACATAGTTCTGGAAAGGTATATTGTTCCATCACATCCAGACAAGAAACCAAACCTAACCTAGAAAAGGAAGAAAGTGTAGAATTAACTAGGAAAAAAAAAAAAAAATGAACCAAGCATCCATGTTACAGTAACTTAGTAAATTTTAAAACAAATACCAAAAGCAAAGAATTCCAAATTTTCCATTTTGAAGAACATGTAAACTCAGGCAAGGGTAGAGAGAAGTTTAGGGTCCATATCTGTCAATTTCAGAATAAATGGTATCTAACATATTCATACGCCTTCAGCACGGAGAAGCCAGAAGTCTCAAGAGAATACAGTGATTATTAGGAGAACGGAGAGAAATGCCACACTTCCACGTAAGAGGATTACTGGGTCCTAAAGATAACATTTCTTTCCAGGTTTAGTTGTAAAGTTTAACAAAATTCTAAAGAACACCCCAATTGAACCTTCTGAAAATGGGAAATAGCTAAAATTAGTGAGCAAAACCTTAAGAAGAAACAGGGTATTTGTAAAACCTCAAAGTGTCTACCCAAAATACTTATCAATTTTTTGTGGTGGTTTTAACTTATGTCCACAGATTCTTTGATTCTCTTCTCTCCAGTAGGTGAAGCTTACTCTTCCCTTGGGTGTGGGCTAGGCTGTAACTGGCCTCTAAGAACAGAACAAGGAAAAGGAAAAATCCTAACTTCCCAGTGGACAAACCCGCTGACACCACCTTAACCAACTGACCAAGACTAATGTCACCTCGTGACTGATGTTGACATGACGAGGCCCTGATAGGATGAGGAGAAGTTCACCTCCCTGGGATTTTTTTCCCCCAATCTATAACCCCAACCTAATCATGAGAAAACATCAGATAAGCCCAAATTTCGGGGCACTTTACAAAACAAGTAACCAGTGCTCTTCAAGAGTGTAGAGGTCATGAAACACAAGGAAAGACTGAGAAATTGTCAGAGGTTGCAGGAGACTAAGGAGATGTGACAGGTAAATGAAATGTGGGATCCTGGAGCAGAAAAAGGGCACTAGGAGAAAAGCTGGGAAAATGTGAATAAAGTCTCTAGCTTAGTAAATAGCGCTGAAGCAATATTCATTTCTTAGTTTTGATAAATGTACTGTGGTCATACGAGATGTTAACATTTGGGGAAGCTGAGTGACGGGAACGCTGGCACACTCTTACAACTCTTTCGTAACTCTAAAGTTATTCCTAAATACCAAGTGTTTTAAAAAGAAATTGAACAAAAGCAACAACAAGAAGTTGACATCTGTACTGAACACAGAGCCTCAAGACAGACCATGGAATATATACGATTAATATGAAATAAAAGGAGAGCTATAAATCATAGGACAGGAAGGGATAATTCAACAGAACATCAGGAAAATATTGGTTATCCTGTCAGAAAAAAAAAGAAAAAATTTAGAGCCTTACTGCATGCCACACAGCAATATAAAATTCCAATGAGATTCTCCAATGGAAAAGACTATAAATTATGACAAACGCACATGGGATATCACACAACTGCTTAAAAGGATGAATCAGAGCCAAGAAGTTGAGTTCAATGGTTTTGTGTAGGTATCGTTGAATATGAAAAGTGATATAGAAAAGCATATAGTGTGATTCAGTTTTTACAAATGGTGGCAATAAAAACTGTGCGTGTGTGTTTGTCTGTACCTGTCTACACGGAGCCACATGACTATACAGAAAAGAATAAGAAAAGATACATATTAGGCTATTAACATGTGTTGGATGAAAAAAAAAGGAGAAGAGAAGGAAGCAAAATGAAAAAGTTGAAAAGAGGAACTTTAAAAAAAGATGTATATGATCACATTTACACATATTTAAAATGACAGTAAATGTGAATATACGTTTAAAGAAATTAAATCTTAAGAATTAAACATAGGGCTTCCCTGGTGGCGCAGTGGTTGAGAATCTGCCTGCCAATGCAGGGGACACAGGTTCGAGCCCTGCTCTGGGAAGATCCCACATGCCACGGAGAAGCTGGGCCCGTGAGCCACAATTACTGAGCCTGCGCGTCTGGAGCCTGTGCTCCGCAACAAGAGAAGCCGCAATAGTGAGAGGCCCGCACACTGCGATGAAGAGTGGCCCCCGCTTGCCACAACTAGAGAAAGCCTTCGCACAGAAACGAAGACCCAACACAGCCATAAATAAATAAATAAATAAAATTAAAAAAAAAAAGCAGTGAAACAACCACTTATGTGATAATCATTTAAAAAAAAAAGAATTAAATATTATAAAACAAAAATAAAATTTAGGTCAGTATATATCTAATTGCTAAATGTAAATGTGCTTTCCTAAATGTGAAAACTATGTAATAAATAACAAAGGTTAATAAACAAAGATTAATAAACGACTACATAACGTTTATAATTTTAGTTTACCTAAAAAACAAGAAAACTGAAAGGCAAACTGGCAAAAATGTAAAAAAAAAAAAAACCATAAAATTCACTTAAGAATTAAAACTGAATAATGCACGTTTGAAAAAAGCTCAGCATTATCAGTAGCCAAAGGAAAACAAACAAAAGCAATGAATGCTGTTTTTATCAAAGCCAGAGGTGCAGAGAGTAACCCAAGCGCTTGGACCACGGTGGTCACGGGGAGACAGCGAGAAGTGGCTGCACCCTGGATATTTACAGCAGGCAGGGTCAACAGGAGACCTCTGTGCTGGGTGTCAAGAATGAAGGGGACCTGCACCACACAGGACAGGAGGCATAAAGGTGCAGCGGTCTTTAAAAGGGAGCTCTGCTTCCAGGGAAGGACAGCAACATGCAAACAGGAAAATAGCCTCCAAGCCTCCCTCTGAGACCCACTTCTACGTTCTGTTACCTTCTTGTTTAAGAAATTCTTTTTCACAGTCAAGGAAGCCTCCCCCTCTCTATTTAAGCCTCTTCCGTTTTTATCTGGCCATCTGTGGGCGCTGGTAGAAATTCTTCAGGCATCCCATTCACTCACCCTTAAAGACCTCATTAGTCTTCCCTCTATTAGCCTGTACAAACTCAAGTCTCCCTTTCATTTTACAGAACTATGTTCTATCCCTTTTATCTTTTTTTTTTTTCCTGTTTTAAATTTCCTCTCCAAAACACTAGAAGCAGAACTTACACCTCTAAGAAAATCGAGAGAGGCAAAGAAAAAGACTGCACACCACGGCAGGGCTCCAGCTTACTGGTTTCCGGAGCAGGCTGGTTGAGCTCACAGGACAGTCCATGATTGTTAAAGCCAAAGGTTATGACTTCTACTTCTTAGCTCTCTCGCGATGTCGGTGTGTGCATCTGAATGAATCATCACCTTCCCAGAAACACATTTTATGAGAGCTAAAGTTAGATTTATTGTTCTCACTGATATTATTCTGAGTACAATCAGTCAATTTCACAGATTTTACTACCTGACTCAAGAAGAATACAAATGGGTACATACCCATTCCTGTGACTTTATCCTATAACTCTACAATATGGGGAGAACACCAACTACTTTCTAGAGTGGATACTTCAGAAAGGGCACATGTGAGGTTAGATCTCAGCTCTCAATCTAACATGATGGGTTGTAACACATCAGTGTCACTTTTCAATTTAATGTAATTTAACTTTTCATGAAGGGAGAGAATGCCAGCTGAGAGACAGACATTTAACAACCAGATATGGTGAGGCACAAAAGAAAAATGTCCCGAGTGCAGCCAATCCTCCTCCGTTTGCGCTTTACAGACCCCAGCACTCCTCTCAGGTCCCATTTCTTTTTTTTTTTTTTTTTTAGTTAGCAATATTTTCTTCATTCATTCTTTTTTTTTTTTTTTTTAATTTATTTAATTTATTTATTTATTTTATGGCTGTGTTGGGTCTTCGTTTCTGTGCGAGGGCTTTCTTTAGTTGCGGCAAGTGGGGGCCACTCTTCATCGCAGTGCGCGGGCCTCTCATTACCACGGCCTCTCTTGTTGCAGAGCACAGGCTCCATCCAGACGCGCAGGCTCAGTAACTGTGGCTCACGGGCCTAGTCGCTCCGCGGCATGTGGGATCTTCCCAGACCAGGGCTCGAACCCGTATCCCCTGCATTGGCAGGCAGATTCTCAACCACTGCGCCACCAGGGAAGCCCTCAGGTCCCATTTCTGAAGGAGTTCTGTGCACTTTATATTTGTTTCTATTCCCCTCTCTGTCATAAACTCACAAAATAATCTATAAGACTTGACCCCTTCCGGCAGCACCCCAGGAGGTGCTAGCAGTACACTGAGAGCCAAGTCTTGTTTGGCTTGGCATGCGAGGTGGCATCAATTTACAAGATGACCATATCCAGCACTCCCGTACAGAAAAAAAAAAAAAAAAAATCACAGCCAGAGGACATTGTCCCATTGAAGGACGATGCAGGACTGAGCTAGCCAAGTCCCGGCTAATAAATCCCATCTCATGTGCTAGGACGGTACAGCGTGGTTGACGGATTCTGGGGTCAGTCAGCTATGCCACTAACCTTGGACAAGCTCCCTGACCTAACGGCAGCTCCATCCCCCATGGGAGAAGAGGAAGAAGGATGCCTTACAGGACGGGCGCAGCGAGTGAAAGAGGGAACACGCCAAAAGTTTCTAGCAGACTCCCTGGCAGAGTTCACTCTTAATGGTGTAATAGTAACGATAATAGCAATATCTATCATAATTTTTTATAATAAGCCCATTAATCTTTCCTTAAAGGACATATTTAGTGTCCAAGAATTCATGTAGGCAATAGACAGAGGACCTAAAGCAGATGTCTGGCCAGTCAAGTGTGGGAGAGGACGATGTCGACTTCTGAAATAGCATGGGTGCACCCAAAGCTAGTCCCCCTGCTGGGTATTATTTTCTTGCTTTGATAACTTACTTTGTTTTTATTTTTAAAAATTTCCAGCCTTACTGACATCTGATTGGTATATTAAAATCTTTCTTTTTATTTTGAAAAATCATACTAAAATTAAAAAAAAAAGCAGCAGCAGCTAAAATGGGAATGTGAAATATAAAATTCAGGACACTTGAGGGATGGGATAGGCAGGAAGGGCCCTTCAAGCACATGGGTAATGCGCTAAGCCTTCAGCTGCAAGCTGGGTAGTTAAGGCATTCAGGACACTCTCCTTTAAACTTTTTTGTATATATGAAATAATTTATACTTTTTAAAAATAAAGTTATTTATTCATTTATTCTTGGTTGCGTTGGGTCTTCGTTGCTGCACGCGGGCTTTATCTAGTTGCGGCGAGTGGGGGCCACTCTTCATTGTAGGGCGCGGGCTTCTTATCGAGGTGACTTCTCTTTTGCAGAGCACGGGCTCTAGGCATGCGGGCTTCAGTAGCTGCAGCACGCGGGCTCAGTAGTTGTGGCATGCAGGCTTAGTAGTTGTGGCTCACGGGCTCTAGAGCGTAGGCTCAGC